>NW_010361020.1:927926-1001500 GCF_000414095.1 Morus notabilis | reverse complement strand
TTTTTATTATATTAAATATAATAATAAATATATATTATATTGTAATTAATAATTATATATTATATTATATTATAATATAATCGTAATTTTTAACTATCTACAGTAATTTAACTTTATAATTTATCAAATATTATTACGCTGATTTTAAAATCAACACAACTACTATAATTATAATTTATTAAACACTCAATTATTTTTTATAACAATTACTTTTTCTTTTAACACGATTAAAATTAATTTTTTAAAAATTTACAGCACTATTAAACTAAGCTTAAATTTGAGTGCGTTGGGGTGTCAACCGTGTATAACTCTTAGGTTTTGGTGCCCTCAATGTCGCAAAGCTCCTGACATGGCATGTTTTATGGTCAACGATTGCCGCCAAAAGTGTAAGTCCTCCACGCTTGGAAGGTTTGGTGGTTCGTCAATCTTTTTTTTATAACAACAACGACACTGTGAGAATAAAAAGGTCTGAAGATGGGTTCGATCAAATTGATTTCCGTTATTTTTTCTCTTTAAAAGAATTTATTCCCCCTTCATTTAGTTCTACCCAAAGGATTACTCTTGATTTTTATAGTTGCTTATTCTTTTTATTTTTTATTTTTTTCCCTTTTCGTGCCTAAAGGTTAAAGTTACATATTTATGTGTCATGACACTTAAAGAGATGGTGGATTGTTCTCATAGAAAATATACATATATGCATAATGTTTGTGTGATTTTCCGTTCATTTTACTGATTTGAATTTAAAATTCGAGTTTTGTTACCGTAAAAAACTCTAAAAAACAGTCACATTTAATTTTTTTGTTATAATAAAAAACTATTACATAAAATCACATCTTAACTCGAATTAACGAACTAAATGAACCTTACGTTTAACAACGAAAACTAATATTGGCATGCTTTGTATCACAAAATCTTCATTTGCTATGGTTGCACCTATTTAATTGGCCAACTTTTGCTGAACAGACATTGGCAACAACACTGTCCTTATCTCTAATATTATTAGGGTGGCAGACTAAAAGTTGTTTTCAAAGCTTGATAGAAGATTAGCTGAGAATTGAGACGCTATGACAACTGACAACAACAACAACAACTAATTTCATGGTTGGTCTATTGTATAGACGAGGAAAACACACACGTTAGGAAATGTTCACCTCTAAACAAAAGATATGCCGCGTCGCGTGGATCTATACTATATATCTAAAGTAGAGTGTGTTTGTGCTGTAGATGTCATAGAGGCTTAAGTTTAGGCGGTCAGGTCCGGTCGGTTTAAAGGAAAATTTTAGACCGATCATAAAAGAAAAAAGGTTGAGCTAGTTTAGCTTTAAATTCAAAAAAATTAAGACCGGCCCGATCTAATTCAGAATTTTATAAAATATTTTTTAAAAACTCTTTAAAAATATGATATTTAGACTAACAATAACAGATTTCAGGCTGACCTATTTAGCCTAATTAAAATTTGTAACTCGACGTTTCATACGGTTTTTTTTTCTTTTTTTTTTTTGTTGTCTTTCACCTTTGTTTCTTTTTTTATTTTTGTCTTTATCTTTTTTCTTTCTTCTTTTTTTTTTTGTTTTTTTTCTCCAACCATTTTTATAATTTTACGCGTATTCTGACAAGTAGACATAAAAACCAAAATAGTTTTGTCGCTAAAGCATATATAAGCGACGAATACTAAGGTGACATTTAGTTGGTGGATTCGTGTCATGGTTCGGATCATAGTTTATGGCTCGCTACAGTATTTTCTCTCACAAAAAATACACGTAAATCGAGAATAATTCTGAATCATAATTCTAAATTCATGAATTAAACGTCCACTAATTTTTTTTTTTTTTTTTTTAAAGGTTCCTTACCTAAATCATAGGGAAAGGGAACTATTATTCAAAATTCAGATTGATCAACTAGCACTAAGCTAACCCATCCCTGATTCCTTCTATGCTCTTTCATCTTTTGGCTATTCTTCTTTTTATTCTTTGCCCATGGAACTCGTACATATTTACTGGTACACACAAATTCTGGTTACACCAACAATCAGGCTTTTGGTTCAGCAAATTGTTGGAAGGTGAAAATGAAAATCTATGGTTTGTTTCGAACAATTTGCTACTCGCTTGATTCTTGATCTCTTTCTTTGTCCAAAACTCGAGTTGGGGAAATAGCAGTTCCTTCCAGGGAAAGCGTTCTGACGGAGGAGGAGGAAAATCATAAACAATCAAAATGACACAATTTTATTAAGACCGTTGTTTTTCTTACTTTTCCTTAGTTTCCTAATCGAGTATTAAAGCGTCACTATTTCTATTATAAATTCTAAATCAAACGCGGTCATTTTATCAAGGATAATTTTCACTGCACAAAAATGAACGTCACGGCAGTTATTTTTCTTCAAAGAAACTCATACTACGCATAAAATTTTTCTTCATTTTTAGCTTCTTCTTGGAGGACAGTTTTTCTTTTCGTTATATGGGCTAGTGGTTTTGGAGCGACAGTGTTTAGACTTCATCCACTGGTAGGCCATGCCAGATTACGGGGTGATTTACACATGTAACAACATTTTGAAATCAAAATTTAAATTCAACAAAAATTTTGAAATATTATAAGAATAGTAAAATTTATATCTTTTTTATGTCATTAAAATAATGACTATATCATTATATAAAATAAAATATGATCTCATCGTGATAATTAGGGTTGTTTGGTTAGGGGATTCGTCCCCTGATTCGAATAATGGTTCGTAATTTACTACAGTATTTTCTCTCATAAAAAATACACGTAAATTAAAAATAGTTCTAATCTCATGGTTCTAATTCATGAACCAAACTTCTTATTTTAAATTAAGACATGAAAGTTTGCCATCTAGTGTAATTATCATCCAGGGGGTTACGCCATTCTTAAGGCCCAGTTTTTCATTTGTACTTGTAGTGTCATTCACAGCCTTCTAATTCACCTAAAAAAAAAAAAAAAACACTAAATCCTTTTTTTATAAAGTTGGATTTTTCTATAAAAAAACAGATCATGAGAATAACGAAGCGCACTATAAATAGACGAGACTGCTTGCGTCAGTTTATATTAGCATAACGATAATACAATTTAGGATATAAACAGTAATCAACGTTACCAACTCTCAAATCCAATGACCAACAAATTTGTTGTTTTCTAGCTAGTTTGTACTCCGAATAATAACATGATAAAAAATCAAAATAACCACATGACCCGCTTAGCCCAATGAGAACAGGAAAAAAAAAAAAAAAAAACCACAGTAAAGGCCATAGACATAATATGGCCAAAAGGAAGGCAAAGGATATTTAATCAAATCACCCACAAAACTCGAACTTTGTGTTCCAAAAAAGAATCGAGTAAATACAAAATATACTTGATCTGATCTATAAAACATTAGGACCTTTCTGCGGGGAAAATGGAATTTGGCAGACGTCTGACTTAAAATAACCCCCGTGCTTTGCTAAAAGCCCTTTGTACCTCCACTTTTGCCCACCCCACATGTTGGACTCACCATGCCATAACAACACAAATTACACACCAATTACCAACTCCAATTCCATTTCCTCTTCTAAATGTTTTTTTTTTTTTCCTTGTTTTTTTGTCGGTGAAGAAAGAAAATGGTCATAATAGAGAAACCCCAGAAGCTAAAACCCCGCCAAAAAAAGAACAAGACCCCATTTAACATTTGAGGATGCAAAATGCAAAACGCAAAACGACAACAACATCCAACCATGTCGCATTTATGAGGCAGGCTCTCTTCTGTGATTTCAGAGACTTCTGCTTCTCTTCTTTTCTTCTCACTCTCCAAGAAGTTCAAAGTTTGTTTTTTTTTTTTATTTATTTATTTCTTTTCCTAATCTTCTCAGAAAAGTGGGTTTTGGTTTGTGTGCAATATATATATCTCTCTTTTTTAAGCTTTAAAAAACTTGTTCTTTGCAACTTTCGCTCTCTGTATGGAGTATGGACTTTCATGCATTAAATGCCTTTCTCCAAACACTCCAAAACCCAATTAATGTCCGCTACAAATTGCCAGCCCGTCTCATTAAAACTCTTCCCTCTCCATTAAAAGCCTTCCGACCCCATTACTACTCCCAAGTCCCAACCCACGCTTTCTCTGCCCTCACCCTCACCGCCATATCTCCGACCGTCCATTTCGGCACGATTAACCAATCCTGTCCTTCCACGCCACGTGTCGCGAGAATTAAAAAAAACTGATTTTTGCTCTGTTTTTGTAACGTCGTTTTTATCTTCGGTTAAACCTTTCCGGTGAGAGAAGCGCCTCGGGATCGCCGCACCGGAGCCTGCTCGATGAGAAAGCTGCCGCCGCCGAAACTGATGATGGCCTCATGAACATCGGGCTCGTCATCGACTTTGTTCGGCGAGACGATCCTCCGCCACCGGAGAATCTCGCGCTCGACTCCGATAGCGGGAAGAAACCCCGGCTCCGGCGGAAGAACGGCGACTTCATCCCTCTGTAGTATCGGAACGAGAAAACCCTAGGTTTGCTCAGGGAACCGAACGGCGATGGTCTCTTGCTCCAGAAGCTTCCTCTCCTGTACCGCCATGGCGACGCCGTCGCCGGCTCCATCACCATCATCCTCTCCGAGGCCGCGCTCCGCTCGAATCCGAATGAGTACGACCTCTTCAGAAGGAAATCTCGGCCGGCGATCCGATCCTCCGAATTCCGATAATTACTGATCTCGGTCTCCACGCAGGGAGTGATCTCCGCAACTGTGGATGCGGATTCCGCCGACGACGCCGCCGCCGCCGCTGTAGGAGCGATCGCCTCGGCGAGAGGCTCCAGAGCCATGCTCCTCAAAACGGCGTCGTCGAGGCTGGGGCGGATCCTCGCCGCCATAAGCGGAATAAACGGAGACTCAGGGCGGAAGATCCCGGCGCGGCAGAGCGGACAGTTGGCGTGGGAGCGGAGCCACATGTCGATGCAGTCGACGTGGAAGGCATGGGAGCAGACGGGGAGCGTACGGACGTAATCGTCGTCCTGGAACTCGATGAGGCAGACGGCACAGTCGCGGCTTGCGAGGCGGAAGGCGGAGCCGTCGCCGCCTTTGGCGGTGGTGTAGATGGAGAGAGGGATGGTCTTGATGACGGAGTCGTCAAGGCCGTAGGGGGAGAGCACGTGGAAGCCGTCGCTGGCGTCGAACGGCGAGTCGTAGTAAGGGAGGGAGTCGAGGTCGCCGGAGGAGGACGGAAGGTAGGAGCGGCTCCGTCGGCGGCGCTGCCTCCATCGCCGGAGAATTCGGAGAAAGGGAGGGATGACGTGGCGGGAGATTAGGCGGGAGTAGGTGACGATGAGGAAGGCGGTGGCGACCACCACCACCATCGCGATCAGAGGCGGGCTGAAGTCCACCGGAAGTTTCGAAGGAGGTGGCGACGACGAGGACGATGATGATTGGTCGAGAGTACTGGCGGAGGTTGGGCCGGTGATTACGGCTTGAGAACTCGGTTGGGCTGGAACTGGGCTTGGGCTTGGGTTCGGTGAGCCGGCCCGCCACCAATCGAAGCCAGTGAACGGTGACGGCGACGGAGAAGGAGAAGGAGAAGGAGAAAGAGTCATCATCGTAGTGGTCAAAAGCTCATCGTCGTTTTTGGTGGTGGTGGGTTAGTAAGTCATAATAATAAGTGGTTTGTTTGAAAGAGTTTTTGAGTTTGTGTGTGGGTTTTTTTCTTTTCTTTCTTCTTGTACTGTATTGGGGACGACGTTTAATGCAAAAGGTTGACTGTTTTGTCTGGTCTTCCTTTCGATTTGTCGACGGGGCTCGTGGGTCTTCGACACGTCAACATTTGCGAATTTAAGGCCCAGTGAGCTCCAATCCCCTGCGGAAGGCACCACCGTGCTTTATCTCTTTTCCTACCATCGTACGGTACGAGTTTTGTTATTGAAACTTAGATGAGGGGTTGTGAGTATAACTTGAGTGTAGTTTTTGAGTTGAATTTGAGTTATAACTTAAGTTAAAGTTGTAACTTGAATAAAGTTGAGTAAATTTGAATAAAATTAAAACTTAAAAGAACGTGAACTTGAATAAAATTGAAACTCGAGTTATCTTTTTTTGAGTTTTTTAGACAAAAGAACGTGCCCAAGTTCTCAACTCTGCTCCCAACTTAACGATCAAGAACTAGGGTTTAAGTAGGGTTGGCAAATTAGGCAGTGACACCACTCAAAATCACTATAAAATTAGTGGGTTTGAGTTTATTGTAAATGAATTTGGATCATAATCGGGTTGACACAATTAATAAATGATTTGGGTTAGGGTTGATCTCTTAACACGAATTGACACGATTAACTATATGTGTTATCTGTAATCTAATGATATGTGATATAACATGAAAATTTATATTACATATTAAATATAAATAATGTGAATTTTAATATTTGTAGGTAAAATTTATTTATTTTTCTTAAAGAAAAATATAAATTTATCAATAAACATATTAAATCTATCTTGACTATGTTAAATATGTCATTATTATATTAGTTATTTATTCAATATATTAATTTAAATGAGTTATACGAATTGACACGATTAATAAATATGTCGTGTTTAGGTGATATTTTTAACACTTTTAATAAACAGTGTCGTGTTTAGGTTGATATTTTTTAACATGATTAATAAACATGTTGACACGAACATGACCTACTAACACGAATTGTCACCTTTTAAGTTCAAGCCTTAAAATCAAACAACCTTTATTTACTTCATGAATTTTAATCTATCACAATTTATGCTAAAAATAAAAAAAAATAAAAAAAAATTTAATTATAGTCACGTGATATTTTTTTGATTATTTTTGATAAAAATCCTATCAATAAGACCACGTGATAATATTTGACTTTTTTTTATTTGTTTTCAACGACAATTCTAATAAAAAGATATAAATAAGATTAATTCATAATTTAAAGAGTAATATAAGTTTTTAAAATTCAAGAAAAAAGTGAAAATAATCCTAAAGTTTGAAACCATGAATGAGAATAATCTTGGATGGAAATTTCTTTTACCTATTTCTCTCGGTAATCTATTTTAACAACTTCTTCCCAACTCTTTTCACTGTAAAAGAACATGATATCCTACATTCTCAACTTGGATGAAAAAAGAAAAATAAACAAACATAAAATTATTCATATATATTCACGATATGTTCCCTATGATAACCGGGTTTATGAATTATGGTCAACAAATAGTCTGAGCTGCAAGGTACATAGGTCAAAGTTTAATGATTACCTTGTCCTACGTAAATCGTTTGCCCATAACTATTCAATATCCTTATGAAAAGGTAATCACTGCTTTAAACTTATTTTAGTATTATTTCTATGTTTTTATTATAAAAATTAAGGACTTTCTCCCCAAGGATGATCTATCAGTGGGATTAACGTACCGTTAGATTTAATTAAAATCATATTAAATTAAAAAAGTATGTAGAACAGATAGAATCTGATATGAGTTTAATGACTAAAAAAAACTATCAAAAGTTTTTTTTTTTTTTGTCTACCGGAGAAACTCCAAAAAAAAATATGTGAAATAAGTTTCTCTCTATGTTAGTTACTATGCCAATAAATTTAACATGGAAGTCAATAGTTTTGAAAGTTCTAATAGTGAAGTTATGACCATGGAATAATATGCGAGTCTCCTGAGTCCGGGGTGACCACAACATATTTTAATCATAAATCTTAGAATGTGAATGAGGCTAACAATTAAAATGTGAACAAAGCAGCATTTCCGGGTATTTTCTCGCCTCTTTTAGTTTATTTTATCTTTTTAGCCATAGGTCGCTCTCAAACGTGAGTTTTTGGTGTTTTAGAGGATAAAAATGGATGGAAGTACCATTAATCAAGAGATTATCAAAGTCCAATTGTTGTTTATTTATGTTTTTTAATAAATTGTTTAGATATTCTAGATCATTAGATGATCTGTGTTTTGAGCTGGCATGATGTGATTGACAAGGTTAAAGCATTTTCTTTGTTTAATGGAGAGGGTCAAATCTTAATTTGATTTGACCGTCCTCTATCGCAAGACAAAATCAGGCTATCGTTTCTTTTATTTAAATTTATAATTCGAATTTTATTATAGTAAAATTTTTTTATAAATAATTATATTTAATTTTTTTATTATAATTAAAAATTTTTATATAAAATTATATTTTAACTCAAATTTTAAATTAAAATTAGTAAAACGATCCAGACTTTAAGACTTTTACAAATATTTGTCAATTTGGTTAAACCTCGTGTAGAATTTTTCTTTGTGGAATTATCGTCATGAAACTTTTTCTTGAGGAAATGGAAAATATGATTTTATGTGTGTATAAATAATTGTGATTTGAGCAGTTTTAAACTTACCACAAGCCAAGGAGGACTTTGTAGTCGTTGAATAAAACAAAAGAGGAATTAACAATAAATCATAAGATAAATTGCTATTTGATTGTTTGAGATTGTTACAGTAGGTTTACCGTTACATTTGTATTGTTTCATAAATAATATTTGTTTTTCATATTTTTTTAATTTTTATGTGATTTTAATTAAATTTTGTTAAACAATAATAATAATAACAGGTCTTACCGTAGAAGGATCATTGAGTTTTATAGTTTACTTGAGATGTCAATGTTTATTGACATTGCTTAGAAAATAAATATGAAATTACAAAAGATAATATTATAATATGAAATAACTTAAAATAATATAACTTCCCCAAAAGTAAAAGTTTTCTTTCGAAAATGAGAACTACATACTGAATTGGCAAATCAAGAAAAAACAAACACCAATACTAGTTATATGGCCTCAAATTGTAGAAACATCACAATCTTGACAGACAATCGACTATATTAGTAAATTTAAATGACGCGCTTAAAGAGAATAGACTCATACCAAGTTTTGAAAGTGGATACCCAAATAGGTATTGTTAATACATGAATTCGTATTAGGCCCATTAAGGGTTCATGATGAATTTTTTGTGTCTCGCGACGTAATTGAGTTCGTTTTGTGGACCCAAATCACGCTTTTCCAGCTTTTTTTTCGTATTAGATTGACCATTCGGAGCACTTATGTGCATTCGGAGCAACCTGGTGTCGGAGCAATCGTTGTTAGAGCAAGTACAATGGTTGCTTGGTCATTCTCACATAAACATCCTCCGATGAAGGTCTAACACGTGATTAGCGTCCCAAAAAGGAAAGTTTTCAGAGTACTTGGTTGAGTTAAACGCTCTTGGAGATTTCAAGTCTGAAGTTACTTCGACTCAGCCCAAAATTCGAAACTTAGCTTTCAAGTATTTCCACTTCTAAGGTGTTATTTTTCCTTCTCCGACAAGGTAGCTAAGATTTTGCTCCAAACGGAACGACTTGTGCCTTACTTCATCAGAACGCCGCCGAAGTAAGTTTCCAAAAACTTTTCATCCCATTTTTGGTGAGTCTCTTTGTCAAACTTAGAAAGCTATCTGACACCTTTCCTTCGAATGGGAATGCTCCGACAGCCCGCCACCGTTTCTTCCCTTCCAGAACCTTCCATTCCATTTCCGGACCATCTCTTTGTCAAACTAAGAAAGGCCCATGATAGCCTTCCTACAAATGGAAAAGAGTGTTCAGCCATCCGTTAGAGCAGCTGTCAAACACTTCCATTTACTCCTATAAATACCCTCTCACCTTCTTCATTTCAGCACCAACACATCTGCACATAAGAAAACTCATCAGAGTACTGAAACTCTCCCTTTGAGTGCTTTCTTCAAGTCTTGCTACAAGACTTGGAGTCTTCTAAGTGTTGACCTCCTTACAAACTCCTCAAGAACACTTTTTAATTCTCTTCTAACACCAGCATAGAGTGTTATGCGACTTATCTTCATACTTTCCCAAAAGTATTCAAGCCTCCAACCTTAGAGTCACTCTCGTTTACCGTCAGAGGAAGTGCTCTAAACGATCTCCACACTCTTGGAACAACCTGCATCAGACTCCTCCGTATCACTCGTTTCTCCATCAGTGCCTTATCCACTAGCAAAGCTACACACTCAAAGCTTCTAAGGCAGCTTAAAAACTACTTTTGGAGCCATTCTCCATCAACTACGTGATCATTCCTCTCACCATTCTTCATTTGCGAAGTTCTTCATTATTATTTTTCAGATTTTTTAACATTTTTTACAAGAGTATTTTCATAATTTTGGCAACAAATAGGGCTTTAGAACACTTGTTCTTTTGCCTAATTTGGGCTTAAGCAAACCACACCACCATTAGAGGTCCTACCATCGTTGTCTACTTTGAAGGCCTGTTAAGTACTTTGACCGCGTTGGACCTGCCACCAACGAGTTAAATACTTACACGTGCACTCTCTCGCTATGTGCACTTACATGACTCTTTATCAACACTTTTACAATCAATGAAATAAATCAGTCAATTGAGATCAAGAGACTTGTAGCACTAAAGATAGGCAAAACAAACACTGAGAAACAAAATTAGCGAACAGGAAACACAACCTAACACTAGAAAACAAGTCAAAGATAACACTAAATTGTGGTAAAAAAATCAAGCATCATTATCAAGTCTCCAATGATGAGACGACTTGCACAATAACTAGTAGCTAGAGAAAGCATAACCACCAAAGAGAACAATAGAATATGAGAAACACACTGTGATCGAGTACGTTAAAAAAAAAAAACTAAAAATCATTAGAACACGTGCATAACTTTTTTTGAAAAGTAAAAAATACACACAAAACATGCTTGGTGCCACGTCACCAGCTCAACAAAAAGAAACGGGAATAATTGAGAGAAAGAAACGGGAATACACACAAAACGTTGATAAAGATGGATCCCATACGGCGTTTCAATATAAAGAGAATTAGATTGTTTTTTTTTGTTCATTATATCATCTAATAAACAGATAAACTCTAGAAATAGAATTAATAATCCATACTCTCATTAATTTACTTTATTTTTCAATCCCATTATGTTCCTTTATTGTTTAGTAAATGTGTATATCTTTTATAGAAGTAGATATAGATAATATCATTGACCTTCGCTTGATGTTATTCTTATTGTCTCTTTTATTTATTTCAATAAAACTATTATTTTGATTTCTAAAACCTTATAAAAAATATATTTTTGGAAAAAAATAAAAAAGATATTATTTCAGTTTTAGAAAACAAAGATAAATTGTAAAGTTGCAAAAAAAAAAAAAATTAATAGTAATAATTATTACACTATTATTCCTTAAATTTTGAGGATAGTAATATTTTGGTTCATAATTACTTTTGTTGAATTATAAAATTTATGTTAATTTTAGTATTAGGAACTAAAACTTAATAAAATAAAAAAATAAAAAAATAATAACAGAAACAAAAACAAATTCTTTTTTGAATGTAAATAAAAACAAAATTTTGAGAGTAATTATATATTAAACTTAAGGCTATATTTGTTTCACAATTTAAATTAAAAATTTAAGTTGTGTATGTTAGAGAAAAATATTATAATAAAAATATTAAATTAAAATTTTTATAAAAAAATATTATAATAATAAAATTTGAGTTGTGACTTAATTGTGAAAAAAAAGAATGTCTAAAAATTTATATGCTTAAAGAGTCCGTAATAAAAAAAAATTGAGATATAAACATGAAAATAAAAGGGGTAAAAATACATCCGTGTGGTCAGCGAAACCCTAGCGACACGAGTGACCCAAATCCCTCCTTTTGTCTCAAAGCTCTAAAACCCTAGACCCCCGATCTCCCAGAACGACAACTACAAAAGCAGCACAGAGAATTTCACTCACCTAAGATTTTTCATTTTCCTCAGTTTTTGGAAGAGATCAAAGAGAAGAGAGCAAAATCGAAAAAGATGTTTCCTGGAATGTTCATGAGGAAGCCCGACAAGGCAGCGGCTTTGAAGCAGCTGCGGACCCACGTCGCCATGTTCGGAGCTTGGGTCGCCGTGATCCGAGTCACCCCTTACATTCTCCACTACATCTCTCGTGAATCCGATGAGCTCAAGCTCGAACTTTAGACCCCCCAAATCTCTTGCTTATGTGGTAATTATCCGACCTTGTGTAGTAGTCTTAATTTCTCTCTTTGGTTTTTGGATATATATATATATATATATCTATGCGTAGACTGTTCTGGGTTTTGATTATTCTTGTTTTCTGGGAAATGGGTGTTTTCGGTTTTACGGTTGATGATTAGAAATTGCTTACTTAGGTTTAATTGAAAAAATTCTTTTAGTTGAAATTCCTATTTGTTCTGGAAATGAGTGAAGTTTGAATTCAAGGTTTTTTTCCCCTATCAGTAGAATCAATCTCGGTCCATGTTGCTAACATTTCCCTAGGATGTGGGTGTTCCGAATTTATGGTAAATGATAAGAATTTTGTTGATCATATATGATTGTTTGGACAGAAGTTATTTAGTAGAGATTTGATTATGTGCGTTGTTAAATCATGATATCCTCTTGTTTCATGTTGGGTTGGCTTACGCTGCAAATTTCTGTACAATCCATGCTTGTATTTCAAGCTTAAAACAAAAATCATGTTCTGTGTTGCCTCTTTCTGTAGGATTTCGGTTTTGGCATGTATATATACCAATGATTTATTTGCTGAGTGGCTTGTGGTTAATGAGTAAAAGTCCATAAGCTTTTAGAGCTATCAGAATGAATTAGTAAATTCAAAATAGTTGGAGTCATGTGAATGCTTGGTTAATTTTTTTTTTAAACACATTTTTGTGGGTCCTTTTTCTTTTAATGGGTCAGTTAATCAAGAGGTGGGAATAGTGGAGTAATGGCAGCTCTCTACCCTCCCCACTGGGGAGTTATTATGGCAATGTCTAGTAGTATGGCTCTTAGGCATGACCACCTCATTTTCCTTGTAAGTTTGATGGTGATTGAGTTTGACAGGAATGAGAATGATGTACTGAAACCTTTTAATGGCATATGGTTTTTGGTAATAGATGTCATAATTGTTGTTGTAGTACTCACTTGGTGGCTACAGTTTCATGCTTAAGATAGTGTAAGAGGTCTAGCTTCATGCCTGAGCCTGCAAAGTAGATCGTCGGAAAAGAAAAGATAAAATGTAACAGATTGGCGATATTTGGAAATGAGGGTTACAGGCTTGGCAAGAAATGTAACATCATTGAGGGATTCTAATGGATGCAGTTTCAAGGTCACTTTTAAGGATACGTGAACCCGCATCAATATGGCTGTTTTCTTGTAAAATCGTATTAGGGAATGATTTATCCTGCCATTAGGGATGTGAATATTTTGTTGCTCAACACCTTGGGGTGGGTTCTGATATTTCAGATTATGACCTTAAATCTGTTGGCTATCCACAATTTTGTCTTGAATCGATCAAGTTGGCTTAAATGTATGTATTGTCATTGTGGTAGTTACTATTAGAACGTACAAGAAGTCCATAATTATAGAGAGAAAAATAGTGAACAATGACTGTATATGGGTCCTGAAATAGTAGCAAGGCACAAGCTTCTTATGAAGTAATGATCCACCTATAAGGCAGGCGGGATTAATTCAAATTGTGGAGGAATAGGAGGGTCAATGATAGGCAAAAGATAGCACGTTTGATAGTGATGAAAAGGACTTAACTGTAAATACAATAGCTTTAATATACCTAAGTGGTGCCAAAATATCAATTAAAAGAAACTTTTCTTTTCTGGAGAAAGGACAGTAGCGCATGCCACATGCCCCAACTATTTTGTGATAATCTCTTAGATGACTTTAATTGCACAGTATTTCACTATCCTTCAATTGTCAGTTATAACTGATGGTTTGAACTTATCAAGCCAGTTAAACCGGCCTAAATTGGTAGGAGCTTTGTATTTTCTTGACGTTGCAGTTAATGAACGAACACTAAAGCTAGTTATGGTTAGTTTCCTTTTTCAAGATACGCAATACCATTATAAAGTTCAAACTGAACCAGTTATGTGTTGAACTTGTTTGGCTACATTATTGGACTATTTAGGTAGTGCATGCTATCAACCATGACTCGGGCGGGATCATGGCTTCCTAAGGCTGCACAACATTTGCGTCATTATGATAATTTGCCTTTTGGTTTGCCTCACTATCTTGTAGTAGAAGTTTGGCGTTTGTGTTAATCAGCAATGAATGACTTTTCATATTTCTCTCTTTTCGGTGGTGCAGTGCGTCTGGAAGGAGAGAGAGGGAGGGAGGGATGGCTTTGCATGGGAGAATTCTATGAATTATTATTATTTTTTTCTCTAGTTTTACTTCTAGTCCTGAATATCACAATGTTAACATTGTCACTCATGAAAGTCATCTTCCTTTTGCTTTGTAGCATTTGGAGACCAAAAATGTTTCAGTGTCAGCTTGTGACGACCTGGTAGAGGAGTAATGTTTCATTAAATATAACCTTTTGCTTTGGTGCTCATGTCACCAAGACAATTGAATTGACTTTAAATGCGAGGATAGAATTTTTATTTTATTTTTTCCGCATTTATTTTCAACTTAAAAGTGGGTGCTACACTGGTGGGTCCAGTTGATTATTTCTAAACGTTGGGCGAGGGCGTGAGAACACTAATTATCCCTTATTTTAAAGGGGAAAAAAAGGGGAGAGAACAAACGGCCTTTTCTGCCTTATTTCAGACGCTTTTAATATATCATTACTTGCGCGTTGTGATTGTGATTGTTTCAATGTGTTATCTCCCAAGTAAGCTATAAGACAATGCCTATCCATAAATAAAGCATTGTGTGACTCAGATGGGGAGTAAACAACACTGACGAGAAAGAATTACTGGTGATTAAGCAGATTCTTCTTCTTTTTGGAGGGTAAGCGACTCACAGTATTTATTGTTAAAAGAATGGACAGATTTTGGTGAATGATACCGACGATGAAATAGGATATGGTGAAGATGATAGGATATGGGCTGTGGGCATATTGGCTAGGAACACCCAGCTTACACTTTTCCTGAAACACAAATGAAGTAATTACACTAATTTAACAAAATTTTTCAAATATTATAAATATAGCAAAAATGACAATAATTATCATAAAAATATTGTATCTTGAACTATTTATTATTTTAATGACATAAAAATATTTAAATCAAATATTTGCTATATGTGTAGATCATACAACAAAAATCAATAGAATTTGGCCCATGCAAGTCTCCAACCTGCGACCGAGTTAATAGGCCAGTTGAATGCGCGTTCTATATATAACAAAATGCATCTTCTATGCCTAAGTATATGTCTCTACTTTTTCAACGTCGCAATCCTTACGCTTTGGTTGTTCACTTGAACAAATAATCATCATCAAGTAAATCGGTAGCTAAATTTAGATTGATCGTTGCTTGCTATAATTAGCAAAAATATCTATTAAATTTCTATTCTAATGAAAGAAAGAGAAATATGTGTGTAATCACTCATGAGCATGACAAGATACCTCATGCGTACTTTTTTCCTAAAAAAAAAAAAAAAAATTTAAAAGATGAGTAAATTTAATATATAGACAATATTGGTAATAGATTTGAAATTTCTGTTAGACTAAACCTAAGAACACACATTAGTTATCATATAAAACATCGATAAATTGTTGTCTCAACGTTAATCAAAAGTATCCATCTTTTCTTCCTCTGCGTTAATTCTATTCTACAAACACATGCAACAATGCAAAGAATAACAAGAAGACTGGGGAAATTTCGAGCAAACTGATGAGACTGCCAAAGAAACCTCACATTTTTTCCATTGTGTGCACATTATTACACACAAATTCAAAAGCTTATAAGAGACAAATCAAAGCAAAAAAAATATTTCGTAACCCTATCTAAATTTCCAGCTAAAATTTGCAGCGAAAGTGAACCAAATGAAAAATGGATCCCAATTAAAGCCATAAAAGCTATAAATATTACAATCCAATTCCAGAAGGCACAAATTATAAACCGCCAGGATTTCACAAACAAACTCGAGCTAAAACACCAGAGAACATTGAAATAAATCATTTTCCCATCCACTGCATGAATTAATTAAAAATCAAGCGAGTCCAAACAGCCTGAGGTATCCGTCAAAATGACTAGCACTAAATGTAACCTTACAATGTAAATCAATCAAAGTAGTCCTTTAGCACAAATTTATATCACCACAAAGCTTGTACTCTACAGGAACACATATGAGTTACCATCCAGCTCTACTAAGAACAACGTCTTTTTGGGAGTCTGCAGCCATTATGGGGTTTTCGGGTTGTATCTTCAATGTATACAATTGGATTCTGATCCGTCCGAGAATTGGTATAGCCCTCTCTCCAGCTTAAGATTGCCTGCTTCTTCTTTTTAAAGAACGTAAACCCTTTAACCTTCACCACTACTGACTTTAACCCCAGATTTCTAGACATTCTTCCAACATGTTCTGCAACAGCTTCACCAGAATATCGAGTCATTTTTCATCCTTTCAATCCCGGAACTGATCCCAACGAAGCCCCAAACTTTTTGTTCCCCTTTGAATCCGTCACAGTAACAAAACTATTGTTACGCATCAGCTTTATGTGGACAAAATCAGCACTTTTCCCAGTGGTATAACCAGGATGTCCTGTGGTGTTCCTATCCTCTACCTCAATAATATCCCTTACGAAATTCATGGGATTCCTTAAGCCGCTCAGAAAATCATTCTGAGCATTAGAACCTATGGATGAAAGGAAACGCAAAGCATATGGAGCAGTGGCGTTCCCCCTGAAAAGCATAATACCGGAACTTAATGCTAAGCTTCTTGCAGAAAGTCCCCCAACATGGTGTGAAATATTTCTCCTAACAATGTTAGCCAAAGATTTAGAACCGTCTTGTGAAATCTGTTGAGGACCTGTAACACCCAGAATGTAACATACACAATCAACTAAAAGGTAACGCAAATACAGTTGACCTGCATTAAAACTTCTTCGTTTGATCTAATCCATTAAGCTAAATCCATTACACTTGCACAAAAATATCATTGAAGTTATCTCCAGAATTTTCTGTGCCAAAGACCAGATTTCTTGTTACAGGAGGAATATTGAAATTTGGGATAAAAGTAAGGAATGCTAACTTAGATGACCAATTTAAGAAAATAAAAAATGCGCAGACAAGTCCAAAAACAAGTTGTGCAAAAACCCAAATTCTCGGACAGACCTAGAGTCCAACAATCACACTGTCAAAACATTATCCTAATTGTTTGAAAAGATTATTCTAATAATCCAATTATCCATAAACAATCAATCCAACTCGGAAGAAGCTATTGTTATCCGGTATAATAAGTAGGGCAAGGAAGTAGAAACCCTAATCTCATCAAATAATACTAGAACAAAAACAGAAAATGAAAAAAAAAAACCATTTTATTAGTACAATTCATAGAAAATCCATTTTATTAGTACAATTTGTAGAAAATCCATTTATTAGTACAATTCGTAGTTCCTCTACAAATCAACTAACAAATTCAACTGAATCTCGAAATAAAATTCATATTCAAACTCGGAAACTTCAATTGAGAGCAAAAACTCGTCGACGCTTCGTAAGTAAACCAAAAAACGAACTTGTTTACAGAATACAGAATAGTTACCATATGTCGCCGGAAAAGCAGAGAAAGACCTCGAAGCAGCAGTGAGATCGCCATGATCGCGAGCGAGGAAAGAGATTAGAGACAAAGATCGACGAGCATGGCGAATAGAAGAAAGAGGGGAGTACATCCCTCAATCCTCGGTATCTCTCGTTCCTGGAATAGAAGATTGCGAGGAGAGAGAGAGAAAAACCCTAAAAGTTGCACGAGTTCGTCTGTTGTTAACAATGGTGGGAAACGAAAGTCATCATATTAGGCAGTATTGGGCCAAACTGGCTTTGCTTAAATTAGGCCCACCAATTTCAACCCAAACGTGTAAGAGACAAGGGAGGAGGAGGAAAATAGGCATAGAATTGTGACTTGAGAGGAATTAAAATTAAGATAAAATTTCAAAGTTTTTTCTAACTCTATTATTTATATTACAATACATAAAATTTTAATACCGCTATGAAAAATAACTTGTAAATTATAAAAAGATAATCTGCAGGTTACAAAAAATAATCTGCAGAAATAATCTACAGATTACGAAAGATAATTTACAAGTTATGAGAAGATAACTTTAAAAAAAAAGTATAAATTCTAGGCTTTTTGCACGAGATCTCCAAAATTTTACGTGTTTGGCATATTAATCCTTAAAACAAAAATTTTTTGTAATTGACTATGGTTGGAGTGACTCACTAAAAAGTTGTTAGTTAAAATAACTTTCTAGACATTTTAGATAGAATTTAACTAAAATTTATAGAGTTCTCTTGGAGATGCTCTTAGTACGGAGAGAAGCAATTTTTTAAGGAATTACCTCGACATTATTGGTCAGCAAAGTCTATATTTGATACCAAAATTTAATCAACTTGGCACACACATCATACGTACATTAACAAAATAATTTTATTTACATACAATTCTCTGGTGACCTTATTTTTGGTCGTTTGCAAAAGATGGTCTAGTGATATACACTTGAATTGCAATTCTCAAGCCACATCATATGATCAAAATCACCTAACCCTCATATCCTCACACCCCAATTTCCAACATTTCCATCCTCAACTTCTCTGCCATTTCCACATTCCCTTGCTCCATATACCCAGAAATAAAAGCATCATAAATCTCACAATTCGGTTCAAACCCTTCCGAAACCATCTGCCTCTGAAGTTTGAGAGCCTCTCCCATCTTCCCCTCCTGGCACAACCCCATTACCAAAAACTCAAGACTCTTCCTCATCAGACAAAACCCGAACCGCCCCTTTGCAACTCTCAAAATCTCCCAAGCTTCTAAACCCCTACTCTTTTCACAAAGCCCTCTAATCAGCCGCTCCATTGTCAAACCCTCAGGCCTAAAGCCTGTCCTCAACATATCCTTAAACACAAGCAAAGCAGAATCAACATTTCCCACTTTGCAATACCCTTTGACAAAATGTTCATATGTGGTGGCACTACCGTCTAGCCCACTCAACCCCATTTCTCTAAAAAATTCTTCAGCTTTTTCAACCTCTCCAATCCCACAAAACCCACCAATTATAGTGTTGTAAGCCACAACATCAAATTCCACGTTCTTTGCCCTCATTTCCTCCCACAAATTCTCTGCCTCATCCATTTTCCCTTCATCGCAATAAACTGCCATCAAAATGCTATAGCTATAACAATTAGGATCACAATTCAATCCCAACATTTGTTCCCAAATCTCCTTCACTTTCTCAAAAATACCATCTTGATAAAAAGCCACCATTAAAGTATTGAAAATCTCCACACTTGGCTCAACAGCTCCACAATTCGACCCAAAAATCTCTTTATACATCTTGTATCCTTCATTAGGTCCATGACGTTGCGAAACCTGTTGTATTAAAGAACAGCAGGTGCTGAATCTAGGGCTAATTCTGCGAGAAATCAACATTCTCACGATCTCAATCGAAGAATCTATCTTCTTCAAATCGAGACAAGCTTCGATTAACAAATCAAACACGAACGGCGCCGATCCGCATTGCCTGTAGGTCTTGACTAGGGTTTCGAAAACCTTCAGCGGCTTCGATTCGAGCTCACCATTTTCCAACCTGGAAACCCTAATTGCGTCACGAAGGACAATTAGGGCTTGGCGCTTGAGGCGTCCGCGAGCGAGGATGTGAATTAGGGTTGAGTAGGAGGAGAGATTATGGTCACAGAGGGAGTTCCGGTGGGTCCAGAGGAAGAAGCGAAGGGCAAGATGGGGATTGTTTTTGAGGTGGAGGGCGATTTGGGAAAACTCTGAAGGGGCGAAGCCATTGGGGCGGAGAGAGCGGAGGTGGGCCCAGCGGGATTTGGAGCGCTGGTGAGTGAGGACGGCGACGACGGTGGAGATCATAGACTGGGGGTTATCAGGCGTTGAGTAGGTCGAGAAGTTGGAGAGATGAAGAAAAGAAGGTTTTTGCATTGGGGTTGGGAAGAGGATGGTTTTCAAGGCTCGAATCGCCATTGTTGTTCTGCTACTAAAGCTTGGATTTTTTGGTCGTTTTTTCTGATGGGAAGTGAACTGTTAACTAGTGAGGTTAAAAACTAGTTAGCCAAGGATTTAGAAATGTTTTTGGAAATCTGTTGAGGACCTGTAACACCCAGAATGTAACACACAATCAACTAAAAGGTAACACAAAATACAAGTTGACTTTCATTAAAACTTCTTCGTTTGGTGCAATCCATTATACTTGCATAAAAACATCAGTGGAGCTATCTCCAGAATTTTCTGTGTCAAAAAACCAAGTTCCTTGGTACAGGAGGAATATTCAATATTTGGAATTAAAGTAAGAAAAAACAAACAACCACAAACATATGTCTTTGTAGCTACTAGTTAGACTTACTAATTAAGCATTTTATCTTTTCTCAAGGAATCAAAAGAACCACTTTACGCGAACTTAGATGGACCATTTAAGAAAATTAAAAATAAAATGTGCAGACAAGCCCATAAATAAGTTATGCAAGAACCCAAATTCTCAGATGAGCAAGAGTCCAAAAATCACACTGTCAAAACGTTATCCTAATTGATTGAAAAGATTATTCTAATCGCACTGTCACAGAAAACAGTTACTTATAATAAGCACAAAGTTAGCAATCACTTTTAATAAGCAAAACCAACGAAATCTGCATTAGAATGAAAAACATTTTCCCAGGAATTTCAGCAAACACCTGATGCCAAAAACTTAGCATATCATAATATCAATATTGTTAGTATTTCCTCCACAACCATTACAAAAATGCACTAAGTTCAGCAAAACGAGAGAGAGAAAAATAAATGAAAGAAAGAAAGAAATAGAGAGGGAGGTTTACCAGAGTCCAGAGATATTGCGATAAGGTTTTGCTGCGAGCCCGAGAGCTCGGTGCGGCGGCGGCAAGGTGGGTTGGTGCGGTGAAGACTTCACCGAGGAGAGAGATCGATAGATGTGGTAGTGGTGAGGTCGGCGACGACGGTGGAGATCGGAGTCGGGGAGTTATCGGTAGGTGAGGAGGTCTTTGGGGGTCGGAAGAGGAGGATGGTTTTCAGTCAGGGCTCGAATCGCCATTGTTGGTCTGCGGCTGCTATGCTATGCTAAGGTTGGATTTTCATGTCGTTTTCTGATGGGGGAGTGAACTAGTTAACTGTTCAGTTCAGTTGTAAAACGTCATGTCGTTTTCATGACGTCATATCGTCAGTTGCCAACTAAAGTGTTCAGTTGAGTTGGAAGACATGTATCCCAGTAGAATACGAAAGATATCTATCGTAATATTAATGGCATAAATGATAAATTTAAAATTGTAAAAGAAATGTTATTTTTTTAATGGTATTTTTAGAAATTTTTTAATATTTAATATTCATAGTAAGTAATGATTATAAATATATATTTACGAATTAAGTTCTTTAAAAAAATTTATTAGTAGAATTTAATCTAATTTAGATACCTTACATTTATAGGTCTATAGCCACTACATTGCACCGTATTTTTACCTGATATTTTTATAATATTTTGTCATATAACATTGCATTTTTCCACCAAAATCATGACTTTGATGATAAATCAATTTCACAACATTCCGCGAAAAAGAGCATCCCTTATCTATGGTTCTAAAATATGGAAATTTTCATGTAAATTATTGTGGAAATGCGATACCTCAAACCTTGATTGTAGTATTATGAGAAAATAAGAACACATGTCATAAGGGGTTTTTACATTTTTTATACCATGCACGTATTCTTACGTTATCCAACAAATTATACGTCTTTTAACTGTTCTACACTTATACCTTCTAATTGCATGCTCAACCTTTGTCTTTTCTCAATCAAGGGTCGAGTTTGACGGCAAAAGACCAAAATGTTCTTAAAAAAAAATATAAATGAATTTCAAAAAGGGTTTTTACATTTTGTACCAATTATTATAAAGGTCATACATTATATTTTGAAGCGTTGCAAATTTAAATATTCAAATTTTATATTTATGCTAAATCCTTATCTTTTTTTCTTCACAAGTCGATTGTGATAACAAAAAAATACGTAAATGTTCTTTAAAGAAATGGAAAGGAAATTTAGAATTCAAAAAGTCAAAAACAAAAAATTATTGTATTGGATTTTAAAGGATATATATGATTGGATTAGATGATGAATGGTGAAAAAATATTGGCTTCGATTCAATGGCCAAAACACAAACTCAAGCCATAATAGCAGTAGCTAGGAGCATCTTCAATGTAATGCTATAATTAATGTACCAATTACAAATTTAAGATTTTAGTGTAAAAAATACTCTCCAATACAATGTTATTTGTTGTGTTAAATTTCTTATATGCTATACTTTGTGGCAAATTTCTCACCAAATATAACATATGAGAAATTTTGCATTTGATCATTATTGGTTGAAATGTGTTACCTTTTCCATGTAGTCAACTCAATACAACTTTTACTTTTGCAACTTCCAAATCTTAATAATTACATGAAAAAGTAAATTTAGTATTTCAAATAGTATTATGCATTGGAATAACAATTTTTGATGCTAATTATACAATTAGCATTAGCATTAATTGCATGAGAGATGGTCTAACTCTGTACATGAGTACAATTACAGCTTATCGACAGTAACCCAACCTTCTCACATCCACACTGATGGTAGCCAACTCTGTTACTAACAGTAATCTGACATGTTACTGAACGCAGTCCAACATGTTACTGAAGGTATTCAGTGTTGTCAATGGTAATCTAGCCTGTTATCTGCGGTATTTTACTGTGTTACCGACTGTAGTCTATTGTATTACCAATATGAGCTTCTAGTGTTAGCTACAATTTCCTATCAGAGAACTAAAAAAATATATAAATTTGAAAGAAAGTCTCGTCGAGAAATCTTGGCACAAGTAGTTGGCAGATCCAGGCGACTTCGCGCTAGCACATGCAAACCACGTGTTTCGGGTAGTTCACCATGTTACCAACCGTAGTCTGGTGTATTACCTGCATATGGCAAGCTCCAAGGTTTCGAACCTATGAAGCTTAGACTTGAAACATGCCGCAATAAAGATACCAAACTCGCTAGTTGTTACTCTGATAGTGCTTATACAAACAATATCGAATATTTATAGTCGCAGTATGTTGATTAAATAAACTAAATAATTAAGACCAAAGAATAAAGAAGTATAAGTATTCTGACTTTTTTTTTTGACCGTGCTACATTTTTTTTTTTTTTTGTGGTAAAAGTTTTGTATTATGGTGCTGTCTTTGGAGCACAGGAGAAAAGGATGGAATTGCACAACAATTCCAACAGAAATAGGATAGAAAATCTTAACCAGCTAAATAATCTTTTTGTTGATAGGATTGGTAATTGTTGGAGCGATTCCAATTCAGACCCACGAAATCAATGAACACAGCAGAAATCAAATGCACAGATATTTGTTTCACCGAGGTTCAGGATCTCTCCCTACGTCCCCGTTGAGCTCGTCCGCAGGCAAGCTCTTTCCACTAAATCAAAGAAAGTGATTACACCCCCAATCCTCACAATTACAGAGATTTCCCAAACACAGAGATAACCCACACTCAGAGAAAAAATAAGCCAATCCCAAACAAGAAGAATACCCAGTGGAGAACAAACTTGAGTTTCCTCAGATTCTCTCGTTCCCAAATGCTCTAGATTTCTCTCTCACCACAAAACCAGGAGTTTCTCTCTCTACAAATATGTCTCTAGAATACAGAAGATGATTTGGAAGACTCTCGATCTAAGGCCAAAGGGATATACATATATCAACTAATATTGCTAAAAGCTTATATTATACGTGTCGAACTTTGGCATGCCTAATTTCCTTAAGGCGGTTTAATACTCTTTTCTCCAACAAACAACACACGTCTGTGAGATGTAGAACACTTTCTTTTTGAGTGTCATTTTATGAGATTATTCTTACAAAATTCTACCTTAATCTCAGTAAACGACATTTGAAAAATATTAGTGGCTTCCCTGTGGGTGTCCTTGCTCAGACTTGGCACTCAAGTCTTTCCAATGCTTAGCAAGTCCAGACATTTCTGGAACTTGCCAGCATTAATCACCTTAGTAGCCATATCAGAAGGATTGTCTTTGATGCCAATCTTCTCAAGCCTGATTATGTCTTCTTCCACCTTTTCTCTGATGAAGTGATGCCTTACATCTATATGTTTGGTCTTCTCATGATAAGCTGGATTTTTACAGAGATGGATAGCTGATTGACTGTCAAAATAAATGGTCGTAGACCCTTTTAAGCCTTTTAATTCTGTCATTACTCCTTGAATCCAAATTGCTTCTTTGAAGACTTCAGTACCCACAATGTACTCAGCTTCTGTGCTTGACATGGCAACAACTGGCTGAAGTTGTGATTTGTAGCTTATACAATTTCCATCAAGAGTCATCATATAAGCTGAGGTTGATCGTCTTCTATCATTGTCACCTGCAAAATCAGAGTCCACAAAACCTTCCAAGACCAAGTGCTTAGATCTATACTTGTAAATTAAACCGTAGTTAATAGTAGAATTTACATATTTCAACACCCATTTCATGGCTAACCAATGATCAAGACTTGGATTAGCCATATATTTACTTAAAACACTAACAACATATGCTAAATTAGGTCTAGTGCATATCATAGAACACATTAATGAACCTACAACACTAGCATAAGGAATTTTGGTCATTTTAATTTTCTCTTCTTGAGTAGAAGGTGACTGATCTACATAGAGTTTAAAATGACCTGCAAGTGGTACCTTGACACTTTTAGAATGTTCCATAGAAAACTTCCTAACAACCTTCTTTAAATATTCTTCCTGAGATAAACATAACTTTTTCTGTTTTCTATCTCTTTTTATGTTTATACCCAAAATTCTATTTGCATTCCCTAGATCCTTCATATCAAATTCAGATCATAATAGCTTCTTAACCTTGTTAATGATAGTCATATCAGGGATGGTAATGAGCATATCATTAACATACAATAAAAGGTATACAACAGATTTAGTACTTAAATCTTTATAGTATAGACAAGAATCATAATGGCTTCTAATAAAACCAATTTGAGTAACATAGGGCTTGTTCTTTTGAGTGAAAAACTCAAAAAAATGCAACTCGAGTTACAACTTTATTCAAGTTCATGTTCTTTTAAGTTTAAACTCGAGTTTAAACTCGAGTTTAGGACTAAAACTCGAGTTCAAGTTTCCCCTTCAACTCGAACTCAAATTAATGAACAGTATTTTTTCTATTCTTAAAAATGCTATAACTTTTTCGTTTTAATTCTGATTGAGATGATTTTTTTTCTATGCGTTGACAACGAAAAGACGAATAAAACCCGACCCATATACCCTATTAAAATTTTTCATTAGCATTGAGTTTTTATTAAAATACTATCTAAATACAAATTTAAGTTTTGACTCACTCAAACACAAACTCAAAAAGATTCTTATCTCAAACCATAACTCAAATGTATACAACCAAACACAAACTCAAGTTACAAGTTCAACTCAAGTTATAACTCAAATTCAACTCAAGAATTATACTCAAGTTAAACTCCAAAAGAACAAGCCCATAGTGATCAAACCTTTTATACCATTGCCATGGAGATTGTTTAAGATCATATAGGGATTTTTTCAGTAAGCATACATGATTTTCCTTGTCTTTCTCTTCAAAACCCGGTGACTGCTTCATGTAAATAGTTTCCTTCAAGTCTCCATGGAGGAAGGCAATCTTAACGTCCATCAGGAGAATATTTATGTGTAATCAACTCCTTCTGCTTGTGTAAAACCTTTAGCAACCAGTGTCGCTTTGAATCTTTTAGGTTCTTTAGGTGTAGTTCCCTCCTTGATCTTAAAGATCCACTTACAATCCACTGGCTTTTGCTTCTTAGGTTTAGGGACTAAGATCCATGTTTTATTCTTTTCCAATGATTTGCATTTCTTCTTTCATTGCTCTCTTCCAATTTTCAGCATTTGGAGTAGAAATTGCTTCAAGAAAACTTCAGGGTTCTTGTTCTTCAACCCATTTCTGTTGTATTAAGAGCAAAAGCTATCAAGTTACCCCTTCATATCTCATCGGTGGCTTTATAATCCTCCTCGGCCTATCTCTAGTTAATTAATATTGCCCTAAGTCCTGATCAGGTACTGGTTGTTCCATTTGTGCATGAACTTCAGTTTTTTCAGTGTGATCATCTTGGGAAGATGGTTGATCTTGAGTTGGAACTTGACTTTGTGGTCGGTCAACATGTTGTTTGTGTGGTTCTTCCACCTCATGCTGCAATTCCTGAGTTTGCCTTTCTTCATTACCTGCACCATTAGAACTGAAAGCAGTATCTTTTTCTAATTTTAAGAAAGGCATATCAAACTCATTAAAGACAACATCCCTGCTAATAATCACATTATAATGTGAACCATTTCTAAGACACAATCTATATCCTTTAACACCCTCTGGATAGCCCAAAAAAATGCACTTAAGAAACCTTGGATCTAATTTACCTTCTCTCTAATGTGCATAAGCTGCACATCCAAACACTCTCAAATTTGACAGATTCAGAGGTTTGCCAGTCCAGCATTCCTTCGGTGTCTTTAAGCCAATAGGCTTACAAGGACACCTATTAATTAAGTAGCAAGCTGTAGTGATAGCCTGCCCCCAAAAGTGTTTATTAAGACCAGAACTGAAGAGCATACATCGGACCCTTTCCATTAGTGTTCTGTTCATTCTTTCTGCTATCCCATTTTGTTGGGGGGTTTTTCTTACTATTCTATGTCTTAGAATGCCTTTATCTTGATAGTACTTAGTGAAAATCTCATGACAAAATTCCATTCCATTATCAGTTCTTAATGCCTTTACCTTCTTGTTAGTGAGATTTTCTACTAATACCTTCCATTGTTTAAATTTTTTAAAACACTCATCTTTTGTTTTTAACAAGTGCACCCATACTTTCATAGAGTGATCATCTACAATAGATAGAAAGTACATGTGACCAGCAAAGGTGGCTGTCCTTTCTGGTCCCCACATATCAGCATGTATATAGTCAAGAGGCTTTTTGGCTCTATAGGATGAGACAACAAACTTTAGTCTATGTTGCTTCCCTAGCACACATTGTTCACAGAACTCCATATGCCCAATTTGACCTTTACCTAACAGTCCCTGTTTACATAATTCTTTTAAACATTTTTCACTCACATGGCTGAGTCTTTAATGCCATAGCACTGCTTGATTTTTATCTTCAACCGAGGCTGCGGTACCAGTGACTGTATGTCCTTCCAAGACATATAAGCCCTGATGTTTTCTTCCCTTTAAAACCACCATTGACCCCCTAAACACCTTTAAGACTCCACCTTCTGCCTTGTAACAGTAGCCCAAGTCGTCTAAGGCTCCCAATAAGATTAGATTTCTTCTAAGTTCAGGGATGTGCCTCACATCTTGAAGTACATGAGTGGTTCCATTCCTACGCTTCAAAGTCACCGAACCTATGCCAGCAACAGAACAAGCATAATTGTTTCCCATTAACACTCTTCTTTCATTTAATATATCATAAGAGGAGAACCACTCTCTTCTGGGGCACATATGGTATGTGCATCTCGAATCTAGGATCCATTCTTCCTCAGTCTGACTGACACTTACTACAAGCATCTCTGAACTTTCATATCCATCTTCTTGATATGCCAAAGCCGTATTATCCCCTTCAGTAGGCTGTTCTGCACATTTCTTTTTCCATTCTTTATAGAACCTTCGGATATGCCCTGGTTTATTGCAGAAGAAACACTTTCTTTAACCAGACTTTGACTTAGATATAGAGTAAGGCATGTTTTTAGACTTACCCTGATCTCTTTTCTGTGACCTTCCTCTAGAGAATAGGCCCTCATCACCTCTAGCCGACAATTCATGCTTTATCTCTAACTCTCTTGATCTCAAAGCCGACAACACATCATCCAACATCAAACTATCCCTGCCATACTTTATTGCATTCTTTACTTCCTTGAAAGATTCTGGAAGAGATATGAGCAATATCATGGCTTGATTTTCCTCTACAATTTTCTCACCGATATTAGCTAAGTCGAGTACTATCTTGTTGAATTCATCAAGATTCTTTTCTAAATTCTTATTCGGATCCATTTTAAAACAAAAGAGTCTCTCCTTGAGATAAATCTTATTTGTTAGAGACCTAGTCATATACAACTGCTCAAGTTTAAGCCATACCTTCGCAGTCGTATCTTCTTCACTGACTTGCCGAAGTACGTTGTCCGAGAGATAGAGAATAATCGTTGAATATGCAATTTCTTGCATATTGGCCTTTTCAACATCAGTGCCTTGAACATCCTTCATGTCTCCGAGAGCCTTGGCCACCTTTTGTTGAATTAATATAGCCCTCAGTTTCTTACGCCATAACCTAAAATCCCCAGAGCCATCAAACTTTTTCAGTTTGAATTTTGCGGTGCCCATGTTTTTTGATTTCGCCAAGATCTTGATCAAGATGAATCAAGATTCCAATTGAGTTTTCAATGTTCTTGAATTTATGACGAGAAAATCCTCAGCTTTGATACCACTGTTGGAGCGATTCCAACTCAAACCTACGAAATTAATGAATACAACAGAAATCAAATGCACAGATGTTTGTTTTACCGAGGCTTGGGATCTCTCCCTACGTCCCCGTTGAGCTCGTCCGCAGGCAAGCTCTTTCCACTAAATCAAAGAAAGCGATTACACCCCCAATCCCCACAATTACAGAGATTTCCCAAACACAAAGATAACCCACACTCAGAGAAGAAATAAGCCAATCCCAAACAAGAAGAATACCCAGTGGAGAACAAACTCTAATTTTTCCAGATTCTCTCGTTCCCAAATGCTCTAGATTTCTCTCTCACCACAAAACCATGAGTTTCTCTCTCTACAAATCTCTCTCTAGAATACAGAAGATGATCTGGAAGACTCTCGATCTAAGGCCAAAGGGATATACATATATCAACTAATATTGCTAAAAGCTTATATTACACGTGTCAAACTTTGGCATGCCTAATTTCCTTAAGGTGGTTTACTACTCTTTTCTCCAACAAATGACACACTTCTGTGAGATGTAGAACACTTTCTTTGTGAGTGTCATTTTCTGAGATTATTCTTACAGTAATCCCATAGAAATACATGGGATAGCAATTCCGTTCTAATTGGTTTTCCTCTTTCTTATATATACATATTAAACGTTGTTTATTTGTTATGCAAAAATAATACTTAAAAGGTTGATTGGTATCTCTCATCCTAGTGTTCTTAATTCATGCACAAAAAACCAATCCTATCAAGTATATATCTACTATAAGACCAATCCTGTATCTAGTTTAATCTAGCATATCAAACACAAGAGAGTAGAAAATTTAAAGCTTGGAGCAAATTTCCGAATCATATTCACTGTTCCCCTTTCCAATCATGCAAATTAAAGTACGTACCCTTTAAAAAAAAAAAAATTAAAGTACGTACAGTGCTTTTCAGCCAATAAATTCAAAAAGACAAAAATTCAATTATCACATAGATGATCACTTGCACTTAGTTGGAATATTCCAGATGTTTCTTTAATTTGTAACAAAAGAAACAAGGGAAAATTTATTTTTAGTACCTTGTATCAATGTGTAATATCGATAAAAGAGTTTGATACATTTTATTTTTAATAATTTTGCGTCGGTATTTCGACTTGTTAAATTTTTTTTTTTTTTTTTTTTAGTTTTTCGGGGCTGTTTTTTGGATAAAAAAAAAAAAAATTACCCTTATTATTAAATATCATATGTTGACTGGACAAAATTATCCTTCTTTGTGGTGAAGACGTATCAAGAAGGGCGTAACTATCAACTAGTGCGAAATAATAAAAAGGCATCTTCAGGTTGGATTGCAAGGAAGTTGGCTAATGAATTCAAAGCTATTTAATAATAATAAGAG
Organism: Morus notabilis; assembly: GCF_000414095.1. Lineage (NCBI taxonomy): Eukaryota > Viridiplantae > Streptophyta > Magnoliopsida > Rosales > Moraceae > Morus > Morus notabilis. The sequence goes on along the minus strand of NW_010361020.1, from coordinate 971,626 downwards.
AAATTTTGTCTTTTCGTGTCCCAAAAAAGTACCTTAGGGTATCAAAAAAAAGATTTTCTAAAAGTTTAAAGTATCGACATGAAATTATTAAAAATATCGGATACCAAACTCATATTTTAATATAACACATGATACTAAAATGAAATTTTCTCAATAAACAAAAGAATTAGTATGGAGAGAAACAAATTTTTGAGGAATTACATTGACATTATTGGTCAGCAGATTTTTTGTTTGATTCTTATAATTTCTGGCCTTTTTTTTTTTTTTACTCTGATCATTATAATTTTCTAGCTTGTCCAATGTCTAAGGCCCTCTTCTTGAGTGGATGGAGTACAAATTCTTTTCGGCCAATAGTTATCACTTTCTCAAACGTATAGTCAACACCAAAATTAAATCCACTTGGCACACACATGACACACCTTAACAACATAAAGACATATTCTCATTTTTTAGAGTGCCAAATACAGACTTTATTTCACACACATGATATTATATCCTCTTAGTGTTAACTCAATTTTCTCAACTAAATAATAGCAACTCACTTTTTTCTTATTTATTTACAAGAGTGTCATCTTTAGATTTAACTCCTATAATTACCCTACTTGTGTTACTTTGTACATGCACTTTAGCACTACCTCACGTTTTTTCTTTTGTTTTATTTATTTATTTTTTTTAACTCTAAAGTCTAACCCCAACTACCTCACATTTCTTTGGTTTTTGTTTTGTTTTGTTTTGTTTTTTGTTTTTTTTTTTCAACTCCCTCACTGCCTTTCGTATGCTAGTTTGTTATATGCTAAGTAGCTGATACGAAAATAAGAAAAGAAAAACTCTATTTTCATATTAAAAGATAGAAAACAAAAATATTCGATTTAAATATAAAACTGATAGAAGACAAAAATATAATATCCAAATAAAAACAACGGACGATTGAAATCAAGTCAAATATAACAAAATGTATCAACTTCAGAGGCAATGACCAGGAAAAAGGGTTAGGAAAAAAAAAAGAAAAAAAAGGGCAAAAAAAAAAAAAAAAAAAAAAACTCAAAACGCGCGCAAATTGGTAAAATGATACGTAAAATAGAAAATTATGAAATGGAAACATTATTATATTTATATAACAAAAGTTGTCAATAAAAAAAAAAAAGAAGAAAACAAACATGTAGCATTTCACTGATAAACACTTACGGCAAAAAAAAAAAAAAAAAAATTGATAAATTGATCTTCATATACCTCATTACCGGAAATGCTAGACACAATTTTTTAGCATATCATGGAGTCACTACAAGAAAAAGGGCTATTAGCGACGACAAAAAGTTGTTGCAAAAAATACAAAGTCGTCGCAAATAAATTTTTAGCGACCATTTTTCGTCGCAAACCTGTCACCGCAATTGATTCGTCGCAAAAATAATTTTTGCGACGACAAGCAGTCGTCGCAATTATATTTGCGACGACAATCGTCGCAAATGAGTCGCTGTAATTATTTCGTCAGTTCCATTATTAAGATGACATGACATTGAGTATTTGCGACAACATTTAGCGAATTAAGTCATCACAAAAGATGCATAATTAGCTGACTTGGCTTATATGTTTTGCGACCACATTTGTCGTCGCAAATAATATTTTAATTTTTTATTTATTTTTTGCAGACTGCGTCTAGATCTGCGTTTATCTTTCTCCCTCCATCCGATGCTACAAATATTATAAGAAAAATAATTAAATACATAATGCGATTTAAATAAAAAAATATATAATTAAACATTACGAGTATACTTACAAAAGTCTGCTCAGCTTTGGGATTAACCCAAGTATCTACACAACGATGCATATCGCCGCAGTTATCGATGACGGACATCGGCTGTTGAGTCCCTGTGGTAGACTGCATAGTAGTTTAAATGTATATGAATATAGTGTAATCGATTATCAAATTAACATTTATATTGAATAAACTATTAACAAATACTTACTTTCTTCTTGCGATGTTGACAGTACAACAGCCGACCATGAAAACTTGACCACTTTTGGTTGCTACGATTAAGTTTATTAATTCCTGACTTTTTCTATTTATGATTACATTCAACGTTAGCGTTAGTAAAATTAACCTTTATTATATATAATAAAATAACATATAAAAGAGATATAATTACCTGAAACTTGTCAAACATAAATCTATCGCAGCAACGATTCCCGTGATCTGGATTCCTGAGGTTTTTAGGAGGGTGGGCCCTAACAACACTCTCATTTTCTGAACCACCAAGATCTTTGAAATAGTCATGGAGGTCGCTTTTCCAATCCTTATAACATATTGTAGCCTCCCTGTCGACCACATACCTAATTATACCATCGTCGCGGTCATAATCGAGGTTGAACCATTCCTGTAATACAATATAAACATGTTAAATGATTTTATTATATTGAAATTTAGATTAAATTAAAAAACAATGAAGTAAAATAATTTATATCAGCAGGCGCCGCTGAATCTCTCTCTTATGCTGGATGTCCACGTCATTCCAAGCATTGTGGAAAGGTTTATAGAAATCCCTAACATGGATTCCAACAACATTATTGAACCAGGTGCCATAGTTTCCAATTGCCTTCTAAGTACCTACACGTTTGTTAAACATGGGGGAGATCTTTCCTTCCTTTGCCACTCTGGCTGCGATTTCGTGAACCTTAGCTTTCCCTCGACCTCCACGATGTCATCGAGGTACGACATCGGGTGCTGTAGAATTAAATATATTTAGTGATCATATAATATTGATGTAATCAATTTAACAAATTTATAATTATGTTCTAACATACTAGACTCACAGTGTGATGGCAACCTATAAGGATTGGGTGGAGGCTGGGCTCCCCCTAATGAGCCAGCACATATAGTGACTAGGCCAGACATGATTGCCTGTTATGACGTTTTATCAAATTTTATGAAAATTAACACAAATTATATTGTAATATGTCTTTAACATTCTATTAACTATTTTATAATATTTATTTTTAATTTTTTAATTAATAATATAATACTAATTAAAATTTCCATCTAAATTTTTTAATCATCATATATATAATTCATTATTTTTAACTTCCTAATATTTCCATAGGTCACCTATTTTTTAATCATCATTAAATAAAATTTATAAAAATTTTAATCTAATTACCACAAATTTCAATTTCAATTCTATTTTACAATTCACAATTCTAACTCTAAAACCACAAACTAAATTCAAAACAAAACCACAAACTACAACCAAAATACCAAAATCAATTTATAAAATACTAAAATATTAACTTACAAATTCCAAACCCACAAATACCGCGGGAGTTGAAAAACGGTATGGCAGCAGGGTTGGGAGGGCGACGACGGCTGGAAAACGATGACGACTAAAAGGAACCTCTTTTGAAAAATGTGATTCCAAAATTTAATGAAAAATCAAAACCATTATTTTTCATTTTTTACTGACTAAAAGTAAAAAGTTCTCTACCAAAGGAGCCCAACCTTAAACGTACTCAGTTATATGTAGCTCATATACAAATATGCGCATAAATCTTTTGTACAATTATTTCAATTTATTGTATGGACTAGGGATGCCTGATGATATAGCTTTAATTAGTTGAGAATGTTCAGCGATAAACAATAAACCACTAATTAACTTTACCGTAAAAAGTGTATCAATGTTGGGAATCAGTTCCTTATGACTATTTCATGCATGGATATATAAGCATATGTTAGGCACTAAGTTAAAGGAACAAATGGAATTGGATAACATTACTAAACTAATAAGCTAAGCAATTCTCTCGTAGAAGCAATTGAGACTTGAGAGGTTAGAAATATAATTCCAAGAAATGGAATTGGTTCTTCCACGTCATTCTTACTTGTAAGAATGATAAATGAGTTATTCTTTTTATTACGATAATATCAATCCAGTACTATTGCATATTATATGTTGGGTCCATATGATTCAATAAATATCATCCATTATGCTATGGATATGACGGATCTCTTTTTGCAGTTTATACTCAAATAGAACGGCTAACGTACGTTATTTAAAAAGTCAAAGAAAAATTGTTTTTTTAATACCTAATATTATTTAACTTTATTGTTTTTTTTATCATGGCAAATTAAGCAATCTAGAATATGACCTACATAATATACCTATATTATCATAATTAACCAGCTTTTTGGAAGCTTATATCATCATTCTCATTCTCCTACATAAATATTCGGAGATTTCCAGTAAGTGCATGGTTCTTCTAGTATTATCATTCCTTGATTCCTTGCTTTATTGACATAACCTGTCTTATTTTATTTTATTTTTTTGGCTGGAAATATCAGTTAAATATTAGTTAGTTAAATATCAGTTAAATGACAAATTTGGGACGTCTTAATTAAATACCAGATTGTTATCATGTTCCTTAAAAATTTTATTATCATGTCTAGACTAAATCCATTATATAATTGTAGGGCCACCGAAATAATTAGAAATTGATTAGTTAGTTAACCTTATATTTGATATATCCTTTAATTTGCTCAAATATTTCATTTTCTCTACCGTCTCTGATCTTCCTTCATAGCTAATTAATCAAGGTGTGCGTGTGTGAGTCAAACTAATTATTATTATTTTTTGTTGTCTAAGCGCATGTTTTCAGTGCCCATCATTTAACAATTTGTAACATATTACATATATAGTCACAATTAAAGAAAAATCTGATAAATATATAATTGGTATTTGGTAAAAGCGAAAATTCGTATATATTCTTAGGTACGTTGACATGACTAAAACATATGCCTTCTGTCTGTTCTTTCCCTTCCTTGACGTGGGGATTCCCATGCACACTCATTTTACCACCATCCCAAAGCATAATTCCAATTCCCTTATACTTGCTTAAACCTCAAGCCAACACAATATTAAAACCCCATAACAAAAAACAACTTAAATTATACCAACTTTCTAGATTTCCAAATATACATCTATCGCCTTTATCGTCTAACATAAACAAATTACCAACCCTCATGCACGCCACCATTATATACACCTATATTCCTCCAAATTTCTTATTTCCTTGCAGATAGAACCACCCCCCCCAAAACAAAAAGACCATGAAATACAACGAAATTTCCCACTTTAGCCACCCCCAACACAAACTCAAGTTTGAGTACTCCGAATTTCCTTTCAAGTGTGACGGCTGCAAGGAGGCCGGTATTGGCTCCCGTTACAAGTGCGCCTACTGCGATTTCGACCTCCACACGCACTGCGCCATCCCGTCGCCGACCATCTCCCACCCTTTCTACACTAAGTGCTCCTTTCGGTTCCTCTCCCGCCCGCCTGGCGACGCGCCACGCTACTGCAACGCCTGCGAGAAGGATGTGACCGGGTTAGACGTTTATGATCAATTATTTTCTTCATATACATATATATATATATATATATATTTTGAGTTTAGTCTCTATCATCTAAATTACTCGCAAATAAATACAGCCTAGTGGATTTTTAGATCATTTTCCTCGTTGTTGAGGACGTCCCCTAAGAGCATGCAGGTAGTTTTGTGTTTGTGATATTTTTTATTGATAACTGTCTTGTATTTCTATTGAGTTGTTCAAGGGGATTTCGTGGCATTTTTAATTCAATGCCTTGTGTTTTTAGTAAGCTGTTTGATTAATAATTGAAAAACGTCAAATGTTACAAGTTGACAATTACAGCTCCTTTTTCAACCAATGATAAATTATATATCTTGTAAAAATATAGGTACATGTACTCCTAATAATTAACTATGATTTTCATATATCTGATTATTAATAATAATATTTATAGTGTTAACATTTACAAGTCACATTACTTTCTTTAATAACTAATTTTAAGATGAGATAGAATATTTTGATACTATCTGTTACATTGAAACATCTTAAAAATACTTCGACTTTTCAATAATATAAAAATGATACCTTCAAGTTAAAAAAAAAAAAAACTTTTCGGTACCCTGAAGTTGTTTTTTGGAACAAAAAATGTCTTATATATAAATTAAAAAACTAAACTATTTCAACATATTCAAAAGATAATTTATATTTAAACTTGATTATGAAATAAATTAATTACAAGGGTATGCAAGACATTTTAGGTCTCAAAAAATAACCTCACGATATGAAAAGATATTTTTTCTTTTTAACTTGAAAGTATGGTTATTATATGATAAAAAGACAAGATAGCTTTGACATGTTTTAATATAACAAAGAGTTTCAAAATGATTTTATCTCTTTTAAGACTTATAATTCTGAAATAGAGAAATTATACAACCCAACATACCGGTTGTGAAATAGGATCATGTCGAGCCTCCCAACATGTGGGCCCCACTCCCTCTCTCAAACCCCTCATAACATTGATTTTAATTTATATTTTGAGTCATTGTTACACCATTGATCATTCACCTATCCAATATTTATCTATCAATTTTAAGACTCACATAACACAAACATCTACACATAATAATTAGGTGCTATGCTTTTTTGCCTAGTTAAAAAATTAAATTGCACTTCCTTTTGCATAGTAATAAAAGCAATATTAAAAAACATAATAAGAATAATGTATTTATATTAGCTTACTCTATAACTAATTGTCCCTAATTAAGGAGATACTTATGAATAATTAATTGTTGGATTAACAGATTCGTGTACCACTGCACCTCATGCGGGTTCGACCTCCACCCCTGCTGCGCCAAGCTCCCGATGGTGCTCGACGACGGCGAGACGAAGCTCTACCTCTACCGCAAAGTAAGCTCGTCGTGCCACCGCTGCGGGAGGAAAGGCCGGAGCTGGAGCTACCGGTCGTCGTGCAAGAAATACAATCTACACGTGGCGTGTGTGAGAGAGATGCTCATGGAGAGCTGGTCGGAGATTTATGCCGGCCGAGCTGGGAGGGGGTCGACTATGAGGAAACTTGAGACGAGGATTCCCAGTCTCAAGAACACGCTCCAAACGCATCACCGGAGAGGGAAGGGGAAGGTAAAGAAGTGCTGCGAGATGGCGGGGCTGGCCGTGCAGTTCGTCATCTCCGCCGTGTTGGGAGATCCCACAGCTCTCATCGCCGGCCTTATTGGGACGTTGATTTCACGAGCGTAATGTGATGGATTGATATGGTTTGGTTACCAGTTCTAGTAGTAAAATATGTGAATTATAACCATAATATTACAAGTAATAACAATCTGCTTCAATGAATTAGAATGGATTTAGTTTGAGTACAACGTTATCTATGATTAATTTTTAGCTATACATACATATATGTTCAATTGGCGGATTACATAACCCTCATTTTTCTAACAAATACTTGTGAGACAGCTTTTGAATTTAGGTAATAGAAAAATTGAAGTAAAAGCTATAAAATTTTTCAGTTGGTGTTTGGATCCAATTTTTGAAAGTGCTTATTAGAATTATGAGCGAATATGATGTTTAATATTTTGTTAAGTTATAAAAATAGTAGAGTAATTTAAGTTTATAAAATCTTATTAAAGTTTTGATACAAATTTTAAAGTCTTTTTAAAAGATTTTTTTAATTAAAAAAACTCCTTTTATATTTTCAGAAATCAAATTTCGGACTGAAAATTAATAGCAAACATTTTTTGAGAAATCAATGCTAGACACTAGAAAGCATAGTAAAGTTAATTTGGACTCCGAGCTAGTTTTGAATTTGAAATGCCAAAAAATTTACCAAAAGTCATGGCACCTTCCGAAATTTGATCCTTTTTTTTTTAATTTTTTTAAAGACGAAATTTGATTTTGTTTGAAGCTCGAAAAATGATAAAAAAAACAAATTAATTGGGTCCTACTTAATAAGAGATATCGGGTTTTGATTGACAGTTGTTTCAGGTATTACACTTCATACAAAAGCTTTATAATGGATTGTTATTATTATTATTTGGATAAGAGAATTTCTAAGAAGTTGAATAAGACCCCACTTTAGAGTTTATCGGAATAAAGTGATAAAGAAAAAGAGACGAAAAGTAGGCGGGGTTTAATAATTAAGGAGAGTGTCTGCTTCCATGGCATTTTGCTTCTCTCCTAGTGAATCTACCAAGACGAGACAAACTGAGAAATATTTTCCTAATTAATAAGTCATAGTGAAGCAAATATAACTACTGCAGTTACATTTTCACTTCTCCTTGTAATATATATAAGATTAAAGCAACATTTAGATTAAGGGCTTTTGGTTTTAGAAAATACAATTGAATTCAGGGAAAAGATTCTGCCCCCATCCAAAAAGAAAAGATACATCTGATATTTCTTTCTTTAAGGAAATTAGATTTAATCATAAAAAAAATTGTTTTTTAATATTCTATATTTCTTATTTGACCCATATTACGCAGGTATAGATGACATGTGTGAGATGCGACACGCATAAAATTTGCTTTGAGGCCATCAGAACTATAAATTTTCTCTCTAATTGACTAAATACTCTGCTTCTTATAATTAATTTATCCTGGAAACATTTTTTAAATTGAATACGAATCTTTTCTTAAGCTCTACAAGGAAAGAAAAAAGAAATTAAGATCGAATATTGTAGCTACAATACATTGCCTCTCTATTATTTAACATTATATAGTCCTATCAAGGAAATGTGTATAGGGAAGAATATTATAAACAAATCGAAAAAATGGCGAAGAATCCCATGTGGAGATCTATCGAAAACTAAACGCCAATTAGTCAAAAACGTTCCAATCGCTTTGATCATGATTAACTAAGTCTATTAATTAATAGGATGATTCTCACTAGTGTCTCCAACTTTGGGGCCATTCCCTATTTGCCACTCAAATTTTAAAAATTCTCATTTTATATATGTTAAATTCTAAATTAGTTATATTTAGTCCCTTTTAAAAAAAAATGGTAAAAATGGAGAAAAAAAGGGAGGTAATGGGATCACATAATTTTTCAATTAAAATTTCTGTTAAAAACAAATGTAAAAAGATCACACACCATATTTAACTCTCTCCATGCTGATTTGATTCTAACATAAATTCTAACAAAAAGAGTTAAGGTGTGACTAATTCAAATTTCAGAATGCAAAATGAAGAGTTTTTAAATGTCGGGGAAAAATTAGGATTAACTCCAAAATTTAGCCGCCGTGCTGTTGCAAGATTAACCCTAATTAATAATTTGATCAAATCTACAGCATCAACGCGTACAAGTTTTTTGTCTCCAATATGATCTGATCCACAATCCAACCATATAATCATATAATATATGCCAAATTAAGAAAGCACATATACGATCATATTATACATGGGCAATAATATTTGTAACTCTCACCAGTCGACATCCGTAGCCACCGTGAAGCTGATTCTCGAAGATGGACAACTCAGGGAATTCTCACAGCCCGTTAAGGTCTCTCAGGTTCTTCACAATAATTCCACAAGCTTCGTATGCGACTCCGACGACATGGATTTCGGGGAGTTTATTTCCGCCGTTGATGATGATGAAGAGCTTCAGCTAGGTCAGCTTTATTTTGTGCTTCCGTTGGCCTGTTTGAACCGTCCGGTTCTGGCGGAGGAGTTGGCGGCTTTGGCCTTAAAGGCAAGCGAGGCGCTTAGAAAGTTGAAAGGCGGCAGGGGGCCGGCGAGGTGCTGTGGAGATAAAGGGGTGGAGACCTTGGAGTTTGCCATCAAGAAGGATGTCCGAATGGCGGAAACCGTTGGCGGCTACGGTGGTGATCGGACGAGAGAGTTTGAGAGAGGGCGAAGAGGGAGAGGGAGAGGAAGAGGAGGTGGTAGGGTTGAACGACAGCGTTTTGTTGCGGAGTTGAGTCTGATTGTGGAGGAGTAATTAGTGAAGGAGGCAATATGAGGTTTTGCGTGGCATGCATGATACTTATAATTACCATGATCTTAGTTAGTGATCATGGGTTGGCGATAACAAATTTCCATTCAATTTCTTGAGAATATTTGTTTGGTTAGTCAGTATATGGATATTTTCTCAAAATTGTATATGCCTGTAATTACATTGCATATACATAATTCCTTGATTTATTCAATGATATAGCTATACTAGATATATTAATTTCATATCAATGACATTTAGCTTATTTCATCCTATAAATAAATGAAAATAATTCCTAAGTTAATGTGTTCAATCATATAATTTTATTGCATGATCAGTTATTAACATTGCTTTAATATATTACTACAGATGGGGAATCCACATGTCAAGGTAGTTATTGATTGGATCAGGTTTTATTGCCCATGATATTATGTTAATTAATTTAAGGTTTCTAATGATAATCACGAGAATAGATTACTGCAGGTTTAATAATATTTTTCCCTTTCTGCAGGAGTTTTTAGTGTTCTTTTTCCTTTTTCTTATAGCATGGCCACTGTTCGTTCATTCCTTAACTCCTTGATGATCGTAGTAATCTATTTTAGTAATGAAATCCTTCCTATCATTAGGGGGTCCAAACTATAGTCTATATATATACATATTAGTTAAAAACAAAGATATATATTTACATACAAACTTATCCTGGAATATACAAGTATATATTTATAAATATCGACTATTTTGCTTTGATCAATACCCCATATATCTCAAGCAATTTTCTTTTATACATGTCAAACACGTGGAATCACAACGAATGTTGTCATCATGAGGACAGCAAGCATGATCAAATCACTCTACAAATTAACAACATCGCTATGGCATATTTATTGTACTTACTATACTAAACAAAAACCTTTTGCAGTTAGTGATTTGCCATCATATAATTAACGTCCTTGGCCTAAATAGTCATTGTTGTCTTGTGGTTTAATAAGATGCATACAAAACAACGAAACAACTAGGAAAGTAAAACTTACAAAAACAAACAAAACAAAAGAGAAGCATACAAAACAACGAAACAACTAGGAAAGTAAAACTTACAAAAACAAACAAAACAAAAGAACAAACTACAACTAGGTAAGTAATACTTAAAAGAACAAACAAACTAAGAAAGTATTAAGAAAGAAAAGGGGTTACAGTTCATCAATAAGAAAATGCCCAGCACTTTCCTAACGGCAAGAATGAGAGGACAGCCTATAACAAGGCAGATACGGACATATTATAGAAAAAGCTGGCCAATAATTGAGATCACATATAGCAAACTTCCATGCAGTTGGGTCCCCAAAAACAACAAGAAATATGAAAGAGATCCACATGATAATTTTACAACGCGGAACATAAAAGACCAATAGCAAGGAATTAATTCTGTTATATACCATTAATTAATAGATTGATGTAGCAATAAGATGTGTTTCTTTTGTCTCCTCTCAAGCTGCATTCAGGTTTAATACTTCATAGTTCATAATCTTAATTGAAGACTCCTATCTTGGTTAATGTATTGAGCATCATTGAATGTGTGGTGGTATGAGCGAAAACTAAGCCTATCTTTTAAATAAAATTGAGTCATGTCATTTTCATTTTATTGGTGGATTCATGAATTTCTAAATTGACAAATTAATTGGGGACGTGGTGACACCAACCAATAATCCCTTTGTTTCTTTAAAAAATAATTCTATTATATATAAATATATATTTATATATCGATTTTAATAGTTCTTTTCTTTTTTTTTTTCCTTCTCTTTATAGACCTTTAACGAGGCTTTCTCGAATGAAACCGCATGTGAACGGGACCACATAATTGTTACTTCACACGTCCATGTATAATGAATAAAGCGACGAGTAAAGAAAGATTCAATCTTTCAGGCATGAAATTTTGTAGAAAATTATAAGAATCTATTTTCCTTGGTTTCTTTCCGGTTTCTTCTACTTCGATCGACTTTCCCGTCAATAATAATTGCTAGCTATTTGTGAACATAACACATGAGTTTGACTTGCATAAACGACTTCCAAACGCGCGCGTTTTGCTCTTATATATAATATGTAGTACTAACTAGATATGATCATTAGGAAATTCAATATATTCCCTTTCTTTTTTTGGTAATACAAAGTGAGCTGAGGTAGATTAAAGTATTTGCGTTTACCGGGAATGTATTCCCGCTTTCAATACAAAACAAATCATTAATAAATTGTCTTCAATTTGGTTATAGCTCCCAAGATTCCTTCATTTTAGTTACTTTAATTGCAAAGACCTCCTAATATATTTGCAATGCATGTTATTTCGGTACTTTATTTTGCAATTTGAACAACAAATCAGAATTTGGACCAAAAGGTATTTTTATTAGGAAGCTGTATTGCTTATGTGCACTAGTGTCATGGTGTGTCAATTTTGGTAATTTTAAGTTCTAACAAAACCCAATAAAATGATAATATAGTAATGGTAGTATCCCAACTTGTATCCTAACTTTTAATACCAACTCGCGTATAGCATATGAATTATCATTCTTTTATTGGCATATATTTAAAAATTTATCATGTAAATTAATATTAGGAAATTGCATTTGTCCATATAAAAAATGATTAATCATGACATGTGAGTTGCTATGAAAAGTTCAACAAACAAGTATATGATCACACATTTGAATTTATGTTGGGATCGCATCTATAATAGGAGCATTATACTATTAATTGTCTAATCAATCTTTTGATAAGGTGAGTTAGTGCAGCAGGCCCACAATGTTATCTAATGTGTGTCACGAGAATTCAACATTTTAAAATTTTCATTTTCATATTCATATTCATACATTATAAAAGGACAAAGCACTACAAAACATGCACCATAGAATTAATCATGTTTCCTTTATATCCTCCTTTATTCTCACTTTTTCTCCACCTATAAATAACATCAAGGCCTCATCTCTTCACCACCCAACTCACAATCATTTATCTCTCTCCCTCTCTCTCTCTCTCTCTCTTAATTGACATGGGTATTTGTGCATCTTTACAATACACAACCAACAAAGCCAGAATGAGCCTAATAAACTGGCAAAACGCAACACAAATAATCCACTTCGAAGGAAAGCTACAAGAGTACATACATCCGGTGAAATCAGGCCAAGTTCTGTCGCAAAACCCAAACTGCTTCCTCTGCAGCTCCGAATCCATGTTCGTCGGCGCCCACGTGCCGCAACTGCCCACCAACGAGGAGCTCCAACCGGGCCAAATTTACTTCCTCTTGCCACTTTCGCAGGCCAAAACGCCGCTTTCTCTTCAAGACTTGTGCGCTCTCGCAATCAAGGCCAGTTCAGCTCTTTCCGCTTCGAACAAAAGAATTGGGTTTCATAACACAAGTGGTTGTAAGATTTCTACGAAATCTGGGATTGGTGAGATCAACCGAAGAAGAATTGAACTGTGAATATTCATTCATGTTTCTTGTTTTAGAATGACGACTCTAGTTTAGTCCGTGATAATTTTGGGCATATGTTGCTAATTAGTTTAAGCTGAGATCCAAGCTTAGGATTTAGGAATACAAGGAAAAGATGTGAAACCAAGGGAAATTCTATCGTAGGATGGAAAAAAAATATCCTGTTCATTTTGAACAAATTTAATTGGTGAGATTTTCATAATATTTGAAAGTTTTTAGACGAAAATCCTCGAGAAGCTTTTATCTCGCGCTCACATCTACTTGACAAAGAGACATTAATTTCTTTCGTTCTTCTTATTTTCTGCTGGAAGAAAGAGAGACATATATAACTTTGTTCAACAAAAAAGTTATCTACCGATTGGGTAAGTCAGCTTACTCTCACAGTGGGTGAGTCCTATTTGGTGGACCCAACATGGTATTGCCTTAAATCCCATTGAGGTCAATAAATTTATAAGGAGTTTCTCCGGTAGTGCACCCTATCAGTAGTCTTAATTTTTAACTGTTTGATTTGGTTAAAATCACATCAGATTAAAAAAATATGCAGAATAGATAGATTCTACAAGTATGAGGTCAATAAATTTATAGTGAGTTTCTCCAGTAGTCCATCATACCGGTAGTCTCAATTTTTTACCGTTCAATCTGGTCAAAATCACATCAGATTTAAAAAATATACAAAATAGACAGATTCTGATACATATCTAATGGGTGAAATTAAAAGACTACCAATAATCTATTTTTACAAAAATTATAAGAAAAATCTCAAATTTACATCCTGACTCGAGATAAAATTTAGCATTTGAATAGAAAAACCATTCTCTAGTATAAGATTATTTTATGAAGAACAATCTCACGATCTTTGCCAAATGACTCAAAATTTAAAATTTTTAGTATGTGGGATAGGGTGGCTAAGAAATATAATTTAACTGTTAACACATGGGGCCCCTTAAAGGTGAAGAATTGTGAGAGAAAATACTATTTGAACCCAAATTAAAATGGTTTGAACCTAAACAGACACATGGATTTTTACATACTTGATTGACTTAAGGATTTTTATGTGAATGTTTTATGTTTTCAGATGCAAATATTGTCTATCAAGGAGATCAATAAACCTTGAAGAATGGTAGTGCAATTTTCTTTTAGTCCCCAAAACAACCATTATGAGTAATATTGTATCTATTTTTCCAACTTGATAATCTCATGAAACAAAATAAAATGAACCTCATTTGTTTATTTATTCTCAACAAAAGAAAAGCGATGGAAAAAATTACTCATTAGAGATTTTAGCACATCTTAAGTACAATGGATATTTGTTAACACCCACTAAAACATCTATATATGCCACACCAAGTTCTCACTTAATTTATTAAAATAAAACAATGCAATAAATATAAGTGATCAACTAAACCTAAGGGCAATACAAAATAAACAAGTTGAAAACACTTGCAAAATTAACATAAAATAAAAGTAACCTTATCTTTGCACCTTTTCTTTTCTTTTTTGCATTATTTATAACTAAGCGATTAAGTTAATTATTTTTATATTTGTGTGCTCCTTTATAGTATTTATCGTATCTAGTTTAGATGTCAGAATATAGTATGTCTCGACAACTCTGGTGTGATGCATGTGTGTTAGAAATTTCAATTAAAAATTCTTCGTTTCTTTTATCACAAAAAGATTATAAAAAAAGAAAGCGTTGGTTGGAAATTTACTCCATTGCTTGGCACCTTACGCGCTTCCATATAAGTCAAATTGGTTCGTTCCTGTGGCAAACTATATATATCGTTTTACGTAATCATGCACTAATGTTGTTGTCGTCCTCAAAGATTTGATTACTGTTACTTAGCCCTGAATCAACTTTATATTCTAAATGGAAATCTTCTTACAATTTTTGTTAATGGGGATGATATATGAGAAACAATGAAAGAAATTAAGGCACAAAGACATTGTTGATTCTTTATAGTATTTAAAAGAAAAGATATCAACGAATATATATGAACGAGTTTTTAATGGTTTTATTTTTATGGTGATTATCTATTAAATATAAAAATTTGATGACATGACGTGATATTTAGAATCTAATTTTATTAGTTTTATTTTTTTTTGTCAACTACTCAATTTATTACAATCGCCAAATCAATATCTTACAATTAAAATAAACCATATACTAGAACATACATATTAACTTCTAAATTTCCAAAAACTGTTAAGGCCAAGACTAAATTACACATCAACAAAAATGGTTCCAAAGGACCATGTGATTCCAACTGATCTCTACAAGTAATGAATCAATGGATATATGTAACCAAAATATTCAGCGTAATACTAAAGTTCAATGTTTTTTTTTTCGGCTAAATATATAATTGGAAGTTCAGTGAATTCTTTTGACATAAATACGGCTGCATGAAGTGATACATATTTTAAAATTTTTAAAATTTTACCATTCGATATAAGCATACAGTCATATGCTTATTATTATTATTGTTGTTGTTGTTATTATGCTTGAAACAGTTACATCCTTATTTGAAGAGGAAGATATCAACTAGTACCGATAAATCTTTTTTTTTTTGTTGGTTGCCAACCAGGGCCAACACTTACACAAGGGCAAGATCATGAATTACATTTTTTTTTAGAAGATGAAGATCTTATTTTGAATTAATTAGTATCAACTTGTTTTTCTAATTCCTTTGTTTATTGGATAGTGGAAGTCGAGATATCTATTAGATTGCCGTCAATACTAGCAGTGGTGGTCGGATACCGATAGGTATCTCAATCAGATATTGGTATGTTGGCTGGATACTGACCGGTATCTCGGTCGGATACCAATATCTAAGTGGATATCGGCGGTCATCGCCTGATCGATTTCTGGCGACTACTACCGCTAATATTGGCAGTTGTTTGTCGGATTCCGTAAGGTATCTCGATTTTTAGCTGAATTTCAACGAGTATCTTAGTTGAATATTGATATCATGGTTAGAGACCTATCGGTATTTTAAGAATATATTTGATATTCTAAATATAGTGTGATGACGTAGTTGAAATATTCTCTTTAAAAAATTTTTATCCTCAGGCATATTCAATCCAAGTAAAAAAACTTGTGGTATTCCCTTAAAATCACAAGTCTTTCTAGACGCTTTCAACCTATGGTCATTAATGGGTCGACTCACGTCGTCATATGGCATGTTTCAACTAAATTGTAATATATCTTCTTTGACAATTATCGATATATATATATATATATATATATAAATATATCTTCTTTGACGATTATCAATATGTATGTATATATATATTATATGTATGTATATCTTCTTTGAGGATATCTTCCATATAATTATATATAGCACCAACCAATGATTGAAGGCACATTTTTTAATGATTCTTCTTAGCTAAATTAATCAAGCAAGTATTTTCAACACAAAAAAAAAAAAAGAAAAATCAAGCAAGTACCTTTCGGTTTTGTTGAATTGACCACTTACAAGTTACAAATCCATTATTATTTGTCAGTCATTTATGGCAACAATATTTAAAAAAATATTCTGCAACGTGGTTATTTATTGTACAAGAAAAAAGTGTAAAGTATATTTGAATTTTAATAAGATTATATTTTATCTGGTAGAGTATAAAAATAAAAAGAAGATAATTATTGATTTTATTAGAGATAAATTCGAGTTCTACTCGAATTTACTACTTGACTTTGGAAAGGAGTCTATCTGAATTGCTTTATATAAGTCTTAAATCAAAAGAAATTATTGGCTTTTTGGGACATTTGTTGAGAGGTTTACATTTAACGTTCTTTAAGAGAAGAATTTGCGGTCTTTAGGAGAAGACAATTTACAGTATTGAAAGGAGTTTGATCAATTATCATTATTTAAAAGAAATAGTCTTCAAAAAAAGGACATTTTACGATTTAAAGGGAGTTCAAATTAGCAAACATTAAAGACAAGTGGTGCTAACAAAACAAGGTCATTAAGTTGATTCTATATGACGGTGATAAAATGAAAAAAGAGTGAGTCCTTATTTATATAAATTTGATTAGTATTTGTATCGTTGAGACTTAATAGATTGTTTAATATCTAAGTGTGCGAATGCAGATTTTTACTAAACCACATAAAAACTGCCTATGTTCATTTTTTAATTTATGATTTTAGTAAAGTAATTAATTTGATATTAATTATATTGTGTAATTTGTCAGAAATGGATCTTTCACTCAGTTCTGTCATTAATTACCACATAAATATTTGCAAAATGTAATGCAATTTTCTTTTTCCAATTTGGTAGCTTTTTTTTTTTTTTTTTCTCTTTTCTTTTTCCCCAGATCTAAACTACTAGACCTTTTTAATTTTTCCTTCTTTTCCCCGAGCTAAACTACTAAGCCTTTTTTTAAATTGAAGCAAAGATCCTTTAGAAACAATGATTGTGCGCCTCACTATGAATCATATAAAGTGAGTTCAACTATGAATAAAATGAAGAATTCTTCTACGTATTTGCTTGAGTCTTCCTATTTCTAGCCTGATAGATTACGACATGTTAATTATGATACTCTACAGAGATTAATTAACTTATACTCACTTTTCATATTGATTCCGAACATAAGTGTGAGACTTGTGTTGAAGTTAAAATGACAAGGTAATCTTGGCATGATAGCCCACTATGATACTCTAAGTAGCCCACTATGATCCTTTAGAGTAATTTGTGAGTGTTCTTCTTCTTCTTTGTATTTAGTGGTCTTGGTGTATAAAGTGCTTCAAAATAAAAATAAAAATAGTTTTATTATCCCAGTGTTGTCTTCTACAGTCTGATATTAAAACCTTAGTTGTGAGCTCTATTGAAATTCTGAGTATATTCTGTGAATGCAGTTTTGACTGAACTTCTACATTAGATGAAATTTCTTGAGATTGTCACTAAGGTTATTTCAGGCCTAGGGGGAGCTTCTTTATTTTGTGAGTATACAAATTTGTTGTCTAGGACAAAACTTATTTCGTAGTGTCGAAATTTTGCCAACATGCTGGGTGGCGTTCAAGTCATTAGAAGAGTTAAGAAGTTCAACAATAAGAGCTACAACACATGGGCGACGTGTATGGAGTCTTACCTACAAGCACAAGATGTTAAGGAAATTGTGAGTGGGACTGAAGAACTACCCTTACCACAAGATACTAACAATGTAAGAAGGTGGAAGGTTAAAGCAGAGAAAGCTATGGCCGTGTTCTGAATTGATCTCATTTTTGTTTTTCACGTTTTTTGAGAAAGAAAAAATGAAAACGTTTCCAGAATGACGTTTGGCGCAATAAAGACAAAAAACGGAAATGACAATGATTTTTTAGTTTAGTGTAAAATGAGAGAGAAATGAAAAATGACTTTTAATTGTTTTTCATTTTTTGTTTTCATTTTCTCCTCTCTCGAGCAGAGAGAGAGAGAGAGAGAGAAAGAGAGACATTAATGGGTTTTTTTATACTGAAAATAATATCTTGATAAAACTACCAAATACATTTTCAAAAATGATTTATGTCTGAAATTGAAAACGTTTTCATTTTTATTTTTATACAAAAAATAAAATTATTTTAGAACGAGTTCTAAACGCGCTATATGTTTGCTCTAAAGACCACTTAAAGGAAGAAATGTTAGAGCACGTCTACGGCACCTTTTGAGGCTATAAATAAGGAACCATTCACTTGGTTGAGGCACGGTATTAAGAGAAGCAAATAAATGTGTTTTAGGGAGTGAAAAAGTGAGGTGCTTGAGTGTAGTTAAGTTTTTTTTAGAGTAGTTTTTTAGTGTTGTTCTTCTTCGTATTTAGTAGTCTTGGTGTACAAATTGCTTCTAACTTAATAAAAAATAGTTTTATTATCGCAGTGTTGTGTTTTATATTTTGATCTTCAATTTTTTGACACTTTTCAATAATCAACTTTGATATATATATATATATATATAGGTGTGATTTTAATAATTCTTCTAATATTTACCAATCAATTAGTATTATTATTTTAATTTGACCGTTATAATAAATTAGATAGTGGATAAAAAATTTATACCATGTCATTAAATTACTATATTTAATAGTAGAGACCATAGATAAAAATGTAAATATATATATATATATATATGTGCGCTAGAAAAGTTTAAAATTTTGATGGTTTACTTGAAAAATTTGTTGTCTTTTAAAATCAAGCATAGGTTTCTTTTATATATAGCAATATATATATATTTATTTTTTTTGTATAGTTAATTTTGACTAAATCTAATATTATGGATTGATTATATGTGATTAGAAAAACACATAGTGATAATTTTAACGAGAAATGTTAGCGTCAATCTTTGTCACTTTTTACATTTACTTCATTAAGATATATTATTAATTAAACAAAAAATAAGATAATGGAATTTATATCTCAAACAACAAAGGAAGAAAGTGATAAAAAAGAGTGTCAAGAGAGATTCATATATTTCAATTAAACTACATGGGAGATTTTTTTTTCTAATATTATTCAAATTTTTTTATGATTATCGCTTTCCATTGAAAGGGCCAACAATGGATGAAAATAGATACACGTTCGTTCTAAATACAAGCTCTAGAATAGTAATGATGTATGAATTAAGATTTTTTTTTTATCATTTACTCTTAATTAATACAATTTTAATTAATTTAGTTATTTGATTAAAAAAGATATTAATAGAAAATAAAAGTTAAAAATCCATATTTATACACCCTAAAGAGTATTCGTTTTCTTTCCCCTTATTTGCTTAGACAAGTTAAAAAAGAAAACTGAATTTATCAGTTCCTATTCTAACAAATTGAAATGCTTTGTGAAATGAGCATTTAGTTTACCTTTTGTCTATAGACCTTTTTTATGGTCCCGCAATACTTTTATGAGGGAGATTTACCCCATGGTAACTAGTTGAAAGATTGATGTAATTTTCTTATGTTTAGTCGTAATTGTTACTATTTTGATAACTAAAAGTTATTTTTAAGTATATGGTAATAAACAATAGTCATATACTGCTCCAAACAAATGTTAATGTATGGCCGAATATGCCTATAAAAAAAAACATGACAAATGTAATAATACTTCACCACAATAATATTCATGTTTAAAAAAAGACAATCGGTTAGATGGAAGATTATTAACAGTAAAAACGACAGATGTGCATATTATTATTCATATTAAAAATGACAATCGTTTATTAATGTACATTTTAACATTATTTATGACATTTATGCATGATAGTCATTTATTGTCATATGCTTAAAAATAACTTTTGATTTCTAAAATAGTAACTGTTGCGACTCAATACAATATAATTGTGTTAATATGTCAGCCGATTACGATGACATATGGGGAAAAAGTCTCCCTATTTCTAAACTGGAGGACTGTATACAAGTCCCAGTCTATAATAGCTGCTTCTCATTTTAGGCTTCTGCAAGGTCTTTTCCTGATTAGCAGTATTGATATCGCAAATGATTATTTTTCATTAATTTTTTTAGAATAATTTTGATAAATACCCATTGAAAATACATAGATTAGGATTTTTATCATTTACTCTTATTAATAATTTTGTTAGTCAAATAATTATATTAACAAAATGATCTTTATTAAGAGTAAAAGATAAAAATCTAGACTCAGAATAATATTCTCTCATTTACACGCGAGTTTTGTACTGCATCAATTGGGCCTGGAAGAGGCCCAACCCAAACTGAAACCGTCCCAAAAGGTCAAGAACAAATTGCCCTCTTTTGACATAACCCGTAATTTGTTAAGGGGAATAAAACTCTTTTTTTGCTCACAGAGGAATAAAACTCTTATATGAATAGAACAAAACACAAATACAAGTGTTGAAGGAAACTAATGAAACTTTTAATGTTATTCCATACCTTAAAACACGATACATAAAAAAGCAAATACATATCCTTTCTCTCAAAGACACTACTAGAGTCTTGTTTCCAAGGTTTTGAAGAAAATTTTTTACAACACAAGTTTTACAAAACAATTCTAAGTGGAGGGTTTCATCTCAGACTTAATAGCAGCAACTAATTGATCATAAGCTTCTCCCCATGCATTCTTCATCTCTGGGGACCACATTTCTGGCACTGCTTCCTTTATGGTCTCCAAGAGTGCATATTTTGTGACCTGCAAAAAATGTGTTTTAGAAGCCATATAATTATACTACATGAAATCAACTATCCAAGAACCGCAATATTGCTGTTAGCGGTGACAATTTGTGTCATCGGTTGTGTCAGTATCGAATTGAGGGTCAATTTTTGCAGAAATTATCTCAACCATAAAACGACTCGTGACCGGAACGAGTTAGAGCAATTTCAACCCTCACACTTTCTGAGTGGGTCAATGTCATGTGCCGACACGAACACGACTCGATCGTATGCCACCCTACTTTCTATATATACTCTATGGCTTATTTGAGACCGTGATGAGAAGACAACCATACCTCAAAATGCTCATCTACAACGCCATATTTAAGGTGGGCAGCACCAAGTCTTTTCAAGTTTGATTCTCGAACTGTTACTTTGCCGGCTTTCCGAAGTTGAACTGCCGCTTCACATGTCTTCTCGGTTGAAATACCGGGAAAAAGAAAATGAGCATGAAATCATTGAAGATACACTAAAGAATGGAAGATAGATAGGTGTTTAGTTCTTAGTTCAAAATTCATTATCCAAGTCCAAAGCAATCACCGCGCTTTATTAATTTAGCAACATAATAATATTGAACGGAACTCATATTGTTATGTGACAACTAATATTGCACAAAATGGCCAAATATTTATTTGTTATTGTGGAATCATGTTAGGTGAGGAGGACACGATCAAGACAAAAAAAAAAAAAAAAAAAAAAAAAAAAAAAAAAGAACAAAGTTGGGGAGACACATGTTCGACTCAAAATTTTGCTCTCAGCTTATTGAAAAATTACGATTATGCCCTTTGCTCAATTAAGAAAATATATAACTATATTATGAGATTTTCTAGTCGGCATATTTTTTTTTTAACGTTAAATTTATATATTTTTCAACTGTTAAATTTATAGATTTTTTAATTTTTACTTAATTTTATTATATAAATTTGAAAAACAAAAAATTTAACCTAAGATATTTTGATGTACCAAGAAGATCCCAACTATATTTTATTTCATAATTTAAAAATATTTCTGTCTCCGCCGCTAACGTAGCCCAATAATATTATGTGACGGCCTGAAATACCAGCAAGTTCTTTTTTTCTACTTACCATAACAAAGACAGTCATAGCATGTGGCTTGAGCTTTGCGTTCTGCTCCGGCGGAACAGGAGAGTCCTTCAAAAAAGAAAACAGCTTCTTGGCAGATGGCGCAATCTCAAATATCCTGCAAAATATTCCAATCAAACATATTTCTTTTTTCTTCTCATGTAATGATAAAAGGATTCTTTTTAAAGATTTTCTTTATCAAAAAGGCTATATTAAGAAGCTTGACTAACTTGAGGAAGAATTTAAGACCCAATTCTCCAGCATTCTTCTTCATTGCAGCCCAAGATTTGACCACTAGAGCTTCCTGCTCTTCTGTGAAAACTTTGCCTTCTGTGCCGCTACTCATGATCGCTTAACTATAGCTATGAGTTTAATTTGGGAATCAATGGAATAATAATATTATTGGAGGTGTTTAGAGTAATCTTTGGTAAAGATATGTATGTATCAACATATATAGATATAACACACACACACACACATACATATATATATATATATATAGCAGATATGAGATAAAATGTAACTCTTCAGGGTAATGAGGAGCCATATCTCTTGGTATTCAATTTTGTGCAGAGCTTTTTGAGACTTGGGCGTTACTTAATGCATTCCTTCTTTAAAACCAAAACCAGGTGCTATTTCCCTGTTGGCTGTTCGGGTACAACTACTCTACAAGAACGTGGTTTTTGAAAGTGATGCAATAATTATGTGTTTGACCAGTCTAGTTTTGAGATAAATTGACAACAAAAGTTGATATATTTGCGTGTACGCATACCAATGTACCATGTGTAGGTGACTAGAATAAAGAAATGCATGCACACATAACTGTGTCCGTGTATGGTCAAAGTTGTCCACATGGGAGTGGGAAGTGGATTATTATATGACAACCCTTCGGGGTGTGTAAAGACAATCTTTAAGGTTTTTTTTGTGTGTTTTTTTTTTTTTTTTTTCTTCTCGGAGGCTGCTGTAACAATATACGAAAAAAAGGTTTTTTTTTTTAGGGTGAGATCTCATAAAATAATCCATCAGCAAAATGTTCTTGTTTGATTGTTGGATTTTTTTTTAACAATTAAATCTGTAGAAAAAATAGTTTTGTATTGTATGTATAATTTTTTAATATATATTTACACAAATTTAATTATTAAAAACTTACAACGGCTAAAACAGAATGTTTCACTGGTAAAATTTTTTAAGGAACTTCACTATAGAGGTTTTAAAAAAATAAAATAAAATTCCGCATTACGAGATCACATTAAAATTATATAGATTAATTACAAAAATTAAAATTTATAAAATATTAAAAATTACGGAAAAACTAAAATATTAACCTAACATTAAGAATAAAAACATGTAACATTAGTTCCCTAATGTAACGGTCTTTAATATTACATAATCTTTAAACGTAATCTTTAATATTAGGGGTTTCTTTTTAATATTATGTGCTCTGTAATCTTCAAATTAAACATAACATTAGTTTCCCTAATTTATAAAATATTAACAGAAAAACTCCTTTAATTAAAATTTTTAATAATAAAAACACGTCTCAAATGAAGGTCGCTCATATTTAGAAAAATATGATAACTTAATGAAATTTAAATATATTTGAAACTTTGTTACCGGTATGAAAAAAAATTCTGCCAAAGAAGTCACAAGAAATAGTTTGGAATTGGAATTTGAGCTCTCTTTAAACTCTAGGTGCAATCCATCAAAACATAGAAAAAGGATAATTAATCCATTAATGCAGATCTGCAGAAGGTTTTTTTTTTTTTTTTTTTAAAAAAAATTGTATTTTTGGGTAAAGGTTTGTTAATGCGAATGTGATACCTTGGCAAATGTTGTATCTTGTAGCTAGATTAGCACTATTGCATTCATATGTATTTGCTTATCTATAGTCAATCGGTAAATTTACTCATGAGTACCTTATAAAATCCCTTCACCATGAGTTTTTCTTCAAAAAAAAAAAATTATTATTATATGGCCATGCATCATTACGTATATTTTAATGATGTTCTTGTTTGTAGTTAAAGATTAAAGATCCCAAGGGCATGCCGTGTTTTTTTTTTTTAATATGTAATACGGGATCGAATTTACAGTCTCCCTTAAAATCTTACTCCACCTAAATTTTCTATGCCACAAGACCAAGTGGTCTTACGCAGGGCATGCCCATGCTAATACATACCAAATCATCCATATACATTCATACATGATGCCATCATCTAGAGAAAACAATATTTAGACATAACTAGCTCTAAAGTCTCTAGAACTCAAAAGAAAAAAAAAAACTTTTTTTTTCTTATGGAAACGATTAATCATGTTGTTTAAAACAGTTGGTAATTCTTAATTTCTTCACCTATGATTATCTAATAATTAGCAGCATGTATAGTTGAGGAATGTATAGTCTCTAATATTGTTCATCCTGCGGATATGAATCTTAATTAGCAGAGTACTCTTCTACCATGTTTTGGTCCTACTTATAAGAAATAGATTTGCATATGTGTATATAGATGAAAGAGAGATTATGAGTAAAAGATTCAATTAGAACTAATAATGCAGTAATTATATTACATTGCACTGGAAAAATCCAAAAAAGAAAAAAAAAACCAGAGAAAGGAAAAAAAACAGTGTTATGAAAACTAAGAAGTGCAAAATTAAGAAGAAAAACTTTAGAGAGAGTTTCATTAATTTTATGGAGGTATATAAAATGAAGAGTCTTAAAGCTCTATTTATAGGAAATTTTTTAGCACTATTTACGGTTACTATTTGCATAGTATTTACTATTTACGATTACTATTTGCACAATAAGATTCTGACATGAACAATAACTTTGACTGAATTGCATAGTAACTTTCCTTGACTTGTATAGTAACTTTGATTGAGGTTGACAGTTACTATTCATAACACTCCTCCTTAGATGTCAGCTATTCATGATGCCTCATTAAAAAACCTTGTTAGGAAAAATCCAGTGGGATAAAAACCATAACAAAGAGAAAAATAGTACATCATTTATCTATACGTGTTTATGTTGCCTCGTTAAAAACCTTATTATGAAAACTCAGTGGGATAAAATCATAATAAGAGAAAAATAGTACATCATTTATCTATACGTGTTTATGTTGCCTCGTTAAAAACCTTATTATGAAAACTCAGTGGGATAAAATCATAATAAGAGAAAAATAGTACAGCCACATAAACTCTCTCTCAAGTTGACATGTACATGCCTCCCTCATAAATCTCATAAATCTTGTAAATTACGCATCCCGATACTTTGGATATGCTTTCTAAATGTTGTAGTAGGAAGTGCCTTTGTGAAAAGATCTGTTGCCTTGTCACTTGATCGAATGTATTGAATATCAATATCCTTATTCTTTTCGAGCTTTTGGGAGTATGAGAAGAACTTCGGGGTATGTGTTTCGTTATGTCATTTTTGATGTAACCTTCCTTTATTTGAGCGACACATATTGCATTGTCTTCAAATAATACTATTGGATCTTTACTGATTGATAGTCCGCAAGTTTCTTGGATATCTTGAGTCATTGACCTCAGCCATGCACATTCTCGACCTGTTTCATGGAGTGCAATAACTTCGGCATGATTTGAAAAAGTGACAACAAGTGTTTGCTTTTGTGAACGCCATGAAACATCAGTACCTCCACATGTGAACACGTATCCAGTTTGACACCTGGCTTTATGTGGATCTGACAAATATCCTGCATCTGCAAAACCAATAATCCTTTATTTTGATCCTTTAGCATAAAATAATCCCAAACAAATCTTCCTTGAAGATAACGGAATATATGCTTAATTTCGTTCCAATATCTTCATGTAGGAGATTAGCTAAATCTTGCTAATAGATTAGTAGCAAAATCTATATCTAGTCAGGTACAATTAGCAAGATACATAAAAGCTCTTATTGCACTTAAATATGGTACTTCAGGATCGAGGACTTCTTATTACCTATGCCAGGGCGAAATGGATCCCTTTCAACATTAAGAGTGCGTTTGGTTCAAGGATTCGTGCCATGATTCGTGGCTCGCTACAATATTTTCTCTCACAAAAAATACACGACAATCGAGAATGGTTCTGAATCCATCAACCAAACGTCCTCTAAGTGATCTAACAATTATTAAAGTACTTAGAGGGTTTGCTTTATCCATATTAAAGCGTTTTAAGACCTTTTTAGTATAGTTTGATTGATGCATAAGTATTCCACTTTGGAGGTGCTCAATCCATAAACCAAGACGATATTTCATTTTTCTAAGGTCTTTCATTTCAAATTCATCTTTTAAGTATATCACAACTTCTTGAATTTCTTTATGAAGTCCAATGATGTTCAAATCATCGACATAGACAACAATTATAATAAAACAAGATGTTGTTCTCTAATAAAAACACATGGGCATATGGAATTATTCACATATCCTTATTTTGAATAATATTCGCTTAAGCAATTATACCACGTGCATTCGGATTGCTTTAACTCATATATTGATCTTTGTAACTTAAACGAACATGTATCTTTAGGTTTTGAATTTAGTGCTTCAAGCATCTTAAATCCATTAGGAATCCTCATATAAATATCAGTATCAAGCGATTCGTATAAATAAGCTGTAACAACATCCATAAGACGCATCTCTAAAATTTTAGAAACTGTTAGGCTGATTAAATATCTGAACGTAATTGCATCCATTGCAGGAGAATACATTTCCTCATAATCAACCCCGGGACTTTGTGAAAAAACTTGTGCAACAAGTTGAGCTTTATATCTTACAAATTCATTTTTCTCATTGTTTTTTCGCCCAAAAACCCATTTGTATCACACATGTTTCACGGCTTCAGGCGTTAAGATAATAGGTCCAAAAACTTTACGCTTATTAAGCGAATTTAACTCAACTTGTATAACATCTTTCAATTTGATCCAATCGTGTCTATTTTGGCATTCAAAAATGAATCTTGATTCAGGATCCTCAGTTCTGTTGATAAATTCACATGCCAAAGAGTAAGAAAATATTCCATCAATATTTTAATTTCATTTTGATTCCATAATCCTCCTATGTTGATATAGTTAATAGATATCTCACTATTCTCAAATCCATCAGAATTTTCTACGATATTGAGAATCTCTTTGTTTGTATTATTTTGTGTTTCTCCTAGAACACTTTCCTCCAAATTGAGATTATTATGCTCATTTGCACTCTTTCTTTTCGAGAATTTTTGTCTTTAGAATCGATAAGTCTACCACGCTTTAGGCGTGTTTTAGACATATTAATGACTTCATTCTCATATTGTCCTTTTAGGATTTCAATCTTAGGGGGAGCATTTGTAGCTGGTACATATGATTTAGTCACCCTTTTTGTATCAGTGAATGCATCTGGTAATTGATTTGCTAAGTTTTGTAATTGTATAATCTTTTACACTTCTAGTTCACATTGCTTTCTGTAAGGATCAAGATACAACAATGATGGTTTAAACAATGTGATTTCTTTTTTCAGCTGTTTATTTTCTCCCCCTAATGCTGGGAAGACTACCTCATTAAAATGACAATCGGCAAAATATGCCGTAAAAACATCACCAGTTTTAGGCTCAAGATATCTGATGATAGAATGGGATTCATACCCAATGTATATTTTCAGTTTTCTTTAAGGACCCATCTTTATGCGTTGTGGTGGAGCAATTGGTACATACACCGCACAACCAAAAATTCTTAGATGAGAGATATTTGGTTCTTGACCTAATGCCAGTTGTAAAGGGGAGTACTTATTATAAGCACTTGGTCTTATGCGAATTAATGCCGCAACATGTAAAATTGCATGACCTCATACAAAAATAGGTAGCTTTGTTCTAATTATTAATGGTCTAGCAATAAAATGGAGGCGTTTAATAAATGATTCAGCTAAATCATTTTGTGTATGCACGTGATCAACAAGATGTTCGACAATAATTCCAACATACAATAATCATTAAATGCTTGAGATGTGAATTCACCAACATTATCAAGTCTAACTTTCTTGATTGTATAATCAGGAAATTGTGCTCGTAATTTAATTATCTGAGTAAGAAATCTCGCAAATGCCACATTTTGAGTTGATAATGAGCAAACATGTGATCATCGATTGGATGCATCCATTAATACCATAAAGTATTGGAATGGTCTGCACGATGGGTATAGGCCCACATATATCACCTTGAATATGTTCAAGAAATGTTGGTGATTCTGTTTTAATTTTAACTAGCGAAGGCCTTGTAATCAGTTTACTAAGAGAATAAGTTCCACATAGAACTTTATTCATTTGAAAGATCTGCCGGCCTCTTAATGAATGTCCATGTGAACTTTCCATGATTTTTCACATCATTATTGAACCAGGATGGCACAAACAGTCATGCCATAGAATTAATATTTGGGGATATTCTTTAACTACCATGTGTGACTCTATCACATTTATATATCTGTAACATAATCCCAAAGATAGTTTTAGAAGTTTTTCTTGTAATGACTGAGAAAATTCCAGACTTTAAATAATACAATTTATGTATTTAAGCCAAGGATTTTCTTAGAAAATATGATGTTATATTTTGTGACTGAATGATTTATGGAATTAACATTTGTATTATTAAATTCTATAGCAGATTTCATGCTAAGTTCATGTTTTATGATCAAGTAAATTCGATCGATAAATTCTCACCGTACTATAAGGCGGAAGAATTTTCAGTACATATGTAGTTTGAGAATCTTAATTTCAAGAATCTCTAAGCACAGCACGATGTTAGCAGCGTATAAAAAAAATGCTCTGACATTTTAAAAGAAGAGAAAATCCTTAATTGCGAGACAGCTAGGTTAAAGTCACAAGATAAATACCTATAGTAGAAGGGTACAAAGTGAGCTCGGGAGTTGACATCATCAGAAACAATGTCATTCTCGGGATATAATGCAGAAATTTAAGTTAGAATTTGTTTAGTCTGGAATAAATTTTAAGACTTGAACTAGTTCGAAATATTTCATGAATAAGAATATAAAATGATATTTAATTATTCAGAAATTAATATTGGACTGTAAGTAGTAGATTAACTTACATGAGCTAAACTAATTACCTCTAATCAGTATAAATTTAATCTGTTTGGAGGAAATATTTGAGGATAAGATCAAGCATGTAATCTTGCCTTTCAGACACTTTAAATAGTGAAATTATTAGGGTTCTCTTACTCTCTCTCTCTTGCTCTCGTTCACTCTCTCTCCTCTCACGTTCTCTCACAAAACCGTCTATGGCCAAATACTCAATTTGAGATCCGGACTTCCATTTTTGACACAGCCAGTGTCAATAGATAGATCTCGACGAGCTGAGTTCAACGACATGCGGCACGACCTCCAACTCCGCCGAAATCAGCCGTAATCGCCGGCCAAAGTTTTGAAAACAACTGAAACTTTTGATCGCGACATTTCCTCTGTCCGACCTCCGATTGAGGTGATTTCAGTCCCTATGGACTCAGTGTAGAGACACCCAGAAAACCCATCCATTTTCACAGCTCAATGATAGCTGGATCACCGCCGTCCATGGTGGCCAGAATCACCGCGCCGCCGCCGTTATTTTTCTCTCTCCCGGCCGCCGTGGATGTCACCGCCCCCACCAATTAACTCAGAAGCCGATGCCCAGTAGATCCCGACCAGCAGCCACCGCCGCCGTTGTCGTTGGCCGGAAAATGAAGCCACCGCCGTCGTCCGTGGAGGTAAGAGGTGGTTCTGACGATCTAACCGTTGGATTGTCGTGAGTTTGGTGTCAAAACACTCATAACATCATGGGTAAGAAAACCCCTCAACCAATTTTAAGATTTCATGATCGAAAATGTGAGATTTGATTCGCCGAATTTTACCGACGTTGCCGGTCCCGATATGTACTGTTACAGGCCGATTGTTGTGAAATTGACCGCACCAATAGACTCAGAATGGTCAATTTAGGGGGGTAGGACCCAAGTCCGCCGTAGAAAAACTCTCCAGGAGCCTCGGCCGCCGGCTATTAAAGACAATGATGGGTCACCATTCTGTAATAGATTCAAGAAAGAAGAAATCGCCCTGCATGATTTGTTGCAATAAATTTATGTTAGCTTTTCTTGGAACTAAAAAACGAATTAAGGTTTTCACAACAATTTTTAACCGTCGTCAAAAGTTACGGGATAAAACACCATCATAGTAACTAGAATCGGGGCGGTTTAAAAAGCAAATAAAACTTAGAATGGTGAAAAATGTAAGACATTAACAAGAATACATAAATTTATTGAAAATGAAGAAATTTCTCTAGGCGGGTTTATTTACCCTTGCCAACGATTGTAGCTGAATCTCCATCCATCCAAGCTTGCAACAAGAAACAGCCAGGCAGATATAGCAACATGGAGGACATCTGATGAATGCTGTGAGGATTAAAATAATAATGTTAATAAAATTGTGTAGCATAATTAAAATTTACACAGGATTAGAAAATATTAAAAGAATTTATAACATACGTTAGTATCGGATTGAATAAAATTCCATAGTATTTGCATGGCATTTTCAGTTTCCTCTGACCTAGTTGAACCAAACAAGCTTGTTATAGCCAAACACTCCAACTCCTCCATGAAAATAAATTAGTACAAGATCAAATAAACTGTTTGGATGGTATATTCAAATTATGATTTGAAATTCAAATTTTTTGTAAAAGAAAAATATTGTATTAGAATCAAATATTTTAGTTTGAGTATATGAAACAAACATGGCCTAAAGTATCATTTATCCCCGCACAATCAGGAATAATGCTAAAAGACACTAACGGTGTTGAACACCAACACTGAGAGAGAATAAATTCCACGGTGTGGCCCGGGCTCACTTTTTATTAAATGTGGTGCTCAATACTTGTGTGTCCCAAGTATTTTTCCAGAACTAGCTATATATGTGTAAAATCTACCGTTACCTTTAAGGGTTTAGGTCCAGACTTGAGGGCTTTAGAGAGTACAGGAAGTAACTCCCTGTATATCTCATACTCATTATCTTCATTGTCAATAATTATAGCCAACAAGCCTGACAAATTCAAATAATAAGAAACCATAGAATTAATAATAGAAAAGACAACATCAATTGTGTTTGTATTTGTGTGTGTGTGTGTGTTTTTTTTTTTTTTTAATTAAGGATAGAATGTCAATATACTTGCCTATAGCTTGAGATGCTAAACGCGACTCTTTGGCAGAATTTTTCTTGTTCTTGAATAAATTTAAACACCGATAAAGGGTGGTAGCAAAACTAGAAAAAAAAAAAAAAAAAGTTATAAAGAAAGAAACTTTGAACTGGTATGATAAATATTTAACGAAATTGAAATGGATGAAATAGAAATTGTAACTATATTTCAAAGAAAAGAGAAAAAAAGAAAAAGAAAAAGACTATACTGGGTTTGTAAGCATTCACACTCCGAGTTAGAGTAAAAGGTTAAGCCCTTGATGATTGATTTTAGTGCATCCTCCCTCTTGACACTCCTTCAATAAAATAAATAAATAACAGAAAATTAGATAGATCATGCCAAATTTCCAAAATAAAAAAAGAAAAAAAAAAGAGAAAAGGGAAAGGAATAGATTGATTATAAATATGAATATTAACAAGAAGAAAAATATATTTACTTTCTCTCAAGTAATTCCTCTAAATAATGCTTCATTCCCTTATAAGAATCCAGAGGAATTGTGCTGGCTTCTTCTATGCTTACTGTTTAATTAGTATCAAGGGAATAAAAAGTTAAACATCAATTATAAAAAATTAGTAATAATTCCATAAAATAACATTACAATTAGTAAACATCACCCTCTTTATTTAAGATAGCTTATTTTAATCAAAGGTAAACTCTAACTTTTATTTTATTTCATTTTTTTTGTACGTATAAGCCAGTATCACGTTTGTCCTTTAAAAAATAACTACATTTATTGTTTCATACATTTATATAGAAAGTAAGAATTAAAAAAAAAAATCATCCTTTTGGTTTGTCATTAAGTAATATAAACGTCATCAGTGATCCATGTTTAATTAGATTTCATGTTTCTGAAAAACCTTAACAAAAATTAAAAAGTGCTGATCCAAAAGAATACGTATAGATTAGCAATACTTACACTTCATGATGCTTCTGATTTCTGGATACTAAGTTCCTGTTCTTCACTTTTCTACTTGTTCTTTTCTTTTCTTTTTTTCTTCTTAAACAAGTTATGAAGTTCTTCAATCCGGTAAGTAAAAATACGTCCTAAGCTTCCTTTTATAGGCACCACAAGTCCACAGCCAAAGTCCTAAAACAAATCGAAGTAGAAAGTAAGATCTAATTCCTAATTTGAAAGGAAATCTAATTCCTAAATTAATAATAATGCCAAATTTAAAATCCTAAACAAAATAATATTCAGTTTAATGTCATTACTACCCTTAAAATAATTAACAAAAGATTGATCCTAACCCCTAGTTCCCAAGACACGAAAAACATAAATAAATTCGTAAATTAGTCCATCTTTACATTGAATCGAACGCTTATAAAATTAAAGTGCTCATTTAGTTGATAATCAAAATTTAAATTTCTGTAGGAAAAAACATTGTAGCAAAATTATTAGACTAGAGATTTGAACCCTTTTACCAAACAAGCACTAAGAAACAAAATCATGAGAGAGAGAGAGAGATTACTTTTTTTGAAATAAAATTAGACCCTTGATGAAATTTTCTCGTTACACCTCAACACAAAGAAACAAGATATACAGAAGAAGGGCAAAACGAACACTAATAAATTAACCACATCCATAGTTTACATCTGGTTTTGCAGCTGCCGAGGAAAACGGAACTTCAACTCTCTCTTTCACAAGACATCGAGCCTCGCCATTTTCCACCACCAAGATTTTCCCAGGTGGGCAGTTAATGCTTGATCTCTTTTCTTCAGATGCTTGTTGATTAAAGAAGCTCAAAAGCTTCAAAGGGGTTTCTCTACCCGAAAATTTAGGCCCGAAGCCAGACAGACTCAACACTGATACCACACCAACAAGGGTGAGCACTGTCTTTGCTGCCACACCCAAAAAGGACCCCATTCCTCTCGAATTCTTATTTCGCTCCAACTCATGTGGATCCTTCTTTTCTCCGTTTGTGGCATCACCGGAGGTTACACCATTTCGAACAATCTTGTGCAAAGATGGCAAATAGCCGTTATCTCTACGCAAGGATTGCGGAGGGCGGGTTGGGTATGGTGGAAGCAGGAGATCATTGTTCCGCTCCACTGTCTCGCCAGCAAAAGCAGATGCCTCATTTATGACTTCCAATTGCTCTCCTTTGTAGTCCTTCAACTTATCAAGCAACGTCTTGCGGCTTTGTTCAATCTCAGCAAGAGCAGCTTCTCTTTCATACCGTTGTTGTTGCTGCAAAGCCTGGTGATAATGGAAACAATAGAGCTTTAATATCAGTGTCTATCAAATTCAAAGTGGATGTGGTAGATATCGTTAATATGCATTAAAGATTAAATACCCTTATTCAGTCTTGGAGTGTTTAAAGATGAGATCGTTTCTGCTTCAACTTTGAAATTTAGGGACTAGGATGCTATCTCCGGGAAAGACTAAGAGATATCAATCGACAATTATCATACAATGAATATATATATATATTTGACTAAATGAAGTTTCAGATAAAATGTGAGCACATATATGAAGATTCTAAGCGGCAGATGGATCATGGGTGGAAAAAACTGATACACAATTTATTGAGTCATTAAACTACTTGATGAATAAAAATCCACTTCCTAGGCTGCCACGACCACATGAATATCATACTCAAGGAAGTACAGGGTCATCCCATCTTATTAGGTTGAAGAAAGTAAAGGACAACAAAAGGATCCACAGCTCTGATCTAAACATTTCCATATTTGGATCGGTACCTATTATGCTTACATTTGAAAGAACACTGACATTTAAATAATGTATCCTCTTCATAGACTCCTCCTATTTCATTAGTGGTGGTAACCAGTAAGGATAGCTTTTATGTGTCTGTGGTAGTCAGATACCTCGAGAAGGGGTCAATGATCTTGTCTACCTCCGGATCACTATCTGATCCAGAAAGCAGGGGTGCTGCCCTATGAGCTTTAGCAACAGTTATATCAAAACAGTGTATTTTGACTTCATTATCAGGACTGAAGAAAGATCAAACGGTCTATTCTAAAAGCCACGTGGTTAAGCAAGCGAAGAAACATATAAACAATAATACGTGGTTAACCGTGAATGCAACTACCCTACAACAACATAACTCAGTTATATAAATGAATGTCTAGTCCCAGCTTCAGGCAGCATCCAGAAACACCCCATTTCCCAAATGTCCGTGCTGGAAGGTGATATATTGATCATGACAATCGCTACTCGAATTCTAAACATAAAGAGTGCAGTGCAATTGAGGATTTAATAAAAGGGCTTGTGCTCCATCAATTTGAACTTTATCGATTCTAAAATTTCCTCTGTCTCTAAAATCTTTGAATTAGCATGTTAACTTGTTCTTCATAATTGACATAAGGAAAAACAAAAACAAAAACAAAAAAAACAAAAACAAAAACAAAAACAAAACAAAAAAACAAACAAACAAACCATCATCGTTTAGGGTACAATGAAATCATTACTCATTCCATATGATTTTATGACCAAGAAGATATATTTGACATTGGGAAACATGATGAACATATCAAGGTTTTAAATTTCACTATTGGGTATTGAGGCGTTTTGCTTTTGCAAGATCTGGAAATAAAACCATAAAATAAACTAAATCCAAATTGCTAGATTTGGCACTTTGATAGCAGTTGCCTTTCAAAAAACCTGTTAACATGCTCACTGAAAAACAAAAACAAAAACAAAAACAAAAAAAACAAAAACAAAAACAAAAACAAAACAAAAAAACAAACAAACCATCATCGTTTAGGGTACAATGAAATCATTACTCATTCCATATGATTTTATGACCAAGAAGATATATTTGACATTGGGAAACATGATGAACATATCAAGGTTTTAAATTTCACTATTGGGTATTGAGGCGTTTTGCTTTTGCAAGATCTGGAAATAAAACCATAAAATAAACTAAATCCAAATTGCTAGATTTGGCACTTTGATAGCAGTTGCCTTTCAAAAAACCTGTTAACATGCTCACTGAGAATAAGATAATTCCAGGAAAACCAAAACAGAAAAAGCAAAAGTTAGCCAAATTTCCGAACAGAACCTAGATGTTTCAGTTGAACAAAATTTCACTTTGAATTGCCAACCAGTTCTCCCAGTCCCAGCTATAATACTGATCAGCAACTACGAAATCTTTGGTACAAATAAATAAAATCAATACCCAAATAAATAAACCAAAGAAATAAAACAAAATAAAGCAATTCAAAATTGTGACTTTTCGTATGAATATGAACCTCTAGTATATACCTTCAAAAAAAAAAAAAAAAAAACGAACCCCTAGTATATTCTTCTCTATCAAATTGGTCTCAAATGTCTAAAAAAATCATCCACAAGGATACCCTCCAAATATGAGCGTGTTTCTAATTAGTCAAAATTAAACTGAACAGAACAAAGGGGTTTTTCAATCCCATTTCACACTAACAAAACACTACAGGTTCAAAGCTAATCCACAAGAAAATTGGGGCTTTTTTTTTTTTTTTAAATTTCCAAGAGAACCCTAATTCGAAATAAAAATGGAAACTTGAAGAAGCAAACCTGCAAAGAAGAGAGCTGCGACTCGAGGGACTCAAGCGCATCGCAGATATTCAAAAGCCTCTGTGCCTCATCATCATCTTCTTCTTCCTCGTCGTCGTCGTCGCCGTCGCCGACGCCATTTTCGTTTTGGGGCAATAATTCATCTGCATCTAGGGCTTTGCGCGGATAATTTGTCGCTTTGTGAATGCAGTTTCCGATCTTCAGCCGAAGCTCCGTAGCCCTCGCGAGCACCAATCCTA
Organism: Morus notabilis; assembly: GCF_000414095.1. NCBI lineage: Eukaryota > Viridiplantae > Streptophyta > Magnoliopsida > Rosales > Moraceae > Morus > Morus notabilis. The sequence goes on along the minus strand of NW_010361020.1, from coordinate 935,190 downwards.
TGCCTTCTTCTTCCATCCTCTCTCTCTCTCTCTCTCTCTCTCTCTAGGAGGGTTTGACAATACTGGAAGGAGAAAATTTTGACTGGAACTGGATTTTCAATTCAATGGAGGGTTTGGGTTTCAGGTTTCAACGCGGGGAAAAAGTTTCTCACAACCGCCAAAATTAGCTCTGTTTCTTTCTTTTCTTTATTTTTTTTTTCTTTTGAGTTTTGATTTTGAGTATCTGGTGCTCCTTTTATAACAGAAAATATCTCTCCAATTGAGAGAAAACAAAAATGTCGCTTTCTTCATGAATCTTTATTTTATTACTCCCCCATAAAGTTAAATTTTTTTTTTTGTAAATTATTATTATTTTTTATGAGGGTAAAATAATAGGGGAGAAAATAGAGTTGTGGCTCTTATTTGCCAGGGGAAATTTGTGGCTCATATGGTTCACTTGTTACTCTCATGACAAAATAAATTTGCTTTCTGTAACCCGTAAAATAACAATTTGATAAATTATGTGATTTTTTTTTTATCCAACAGAAGAAAATGGGGAGAGTTTTGATCAGAATTCAGATATCCCAGGCCCCACAGCCTCCCTTTGCTTTCCATGCCATTAAAAGAAAAAAAAAACAAAAAAAGAATTAGTTTTGATGCTGAAAGTTACAACTTAGAAGAAGAATAAAAATGGTAACAAATAAGAACGAAAACATTTATCACCCAAGTTCTTATGTAAAACATTAGCAGCCCGTTTATAACATATATTCAAGTCAGTAATTTTAATTCAGTAGCAAAAATTTTTATAAAAAAAAACATTTTTTAATTCAAATTTTTTATAAGATAAAAAATACTGTTATTAAACCTAAATTATGAGTTCAAATATATTCTCTAAATAATCCCTAGAATACTCAAATCTTTCCTTCTATTATGTTTAATAAAATACTACAAATACTTCGATGAACGTCCTTGTCATTCAAATCGTTCATATCCACATATCAACGACGTAAAAAAAATTGGCATTCTCAACCCTTTCTTTTAGTATGTTTAACATGATATTTATTATTATGACATCTATTTAGGCTCTCGTATTTTTTCTAATTTTGATATGTCAATTTTTACATTACAAACCTCTTTTTTCTTTTCATTTCTTTTTTGAAACAAGACGTTATTAGAATGGCGAAAGACCGACATAACACATCGACATAAGCAAAACTACGCAAGTGTATAACTAGTAAAGACTAGAAACTATGTTTAAATGAGCCTTAGAGCCCGACAACACTCCACTCTATAGGACCGAAAGAACCCAACGACACAATCTGTGAAGAACAGGTCGACCGCTGAGTTATAACGTCTCTGTTACCGGTCGACCGGTTGTAACGCGTAGCGCGTGCTGACGTGGTGAAACCGACTCTAGATGGGATAAAACTTTGGGAAACCTAATTGTTACGGAAGTATGACTTCCTAAACACTATAAATAGCCCAGTTATTCATCAGATCACTTGAGAGACTTTTTGGAGGTTATTGACAAAAGATTCCTGAGAGGAAAAATTATTTAATTCTCAAGAATAATTTTTCTTTTGGCTCTCTTGTGGTTGGAAGGAGTTCAAGAATACCAAAGGGAGATTGAACGACATGTGCCCACCCGCACTCCGATCGTGGAAATGAGAATAGCAAAGAAGACCAGTTGGTTGAGGCTATTCCGGTCGTAGTTTGGAACGCTTTGATCAGTCAGACGTGCAGTTTCCTTAAATCTCAAAAGGTATGATTTAGATCTTTAGTATTTATGTTATATAGCATCATGAACATGTTCTTGGTTGGCTTTGACGTTGATTAAATTTTTTAAAATTTTGCTGCGCAGTCGATGCCATTTTTTTCCAACAATTGGTATCAGAGCCGTGGTTATTTATTCATGATGATGCTATGTACATAGATTTGTGATCTAAAAATATCTCATTTATGCTTGAATTGATATTTTAGAGAGATGGCACTCTAGGGTTTCTATATTATGTTGTTATCATGAATATATGGTGAATGGATGATTAAATAATTATTATTGATTATTATTTATAAATTATCAATGATTATTTATTATTTAATTTTTACCGCTTATGGTTCCTTAGAGTTTAGAATGGTTCTATAGGAATTTGTTCATTACAATGTAATTAGATATACGGCCTATCATCGCCGTTAGGGTTTATTTTATTTTCTTTAGTAGAAATTTTGTAAACCGGAAAACGGTATAGGAATTTTTCATGTAAAAATTCTTGAAGGAGATTTATCATGGATCTTGAAGATGAAGGATATAAAGGTATCTAATTTTTCTTGGTTTATAAAATTGTTTTGTGTTTTTTTTTTGAATAAATTGAAAAACTGCTTTGATTTCTGAAAATTTAGGTTACTGTCACATAGACACCAGTCAACCGCTCCGGTCGACCGGTTGACTATAACTGCTCTGTCACCGGTCAACCGAGCCTAACGTGACAGTATACGATTTTGCAGTTTTTTGAGATTTTTTCAAGAAAACATGAAAAATAATTTTATGATAACCAGAATTTGATCGTGATGAAGAATTCAAGGACAACCAGGAAGATTCAAGATGAAGGATCGATATATGTTTCGATTATTCTTAGTAATCTTTATTTTTTCTTTTCTCTAGGTTGGAACCATAATATTACGGTTATTATTATTGTGCTTGTTGCCTAGCTTAATTGCTTTGTATGATTGCATATAATATGATTTGCTATATATGTGATAACATGTCATATAGAATAGGGAGTGCCGCTCATTACAATTGTTCATGCATATTTTTAACATAAAACCTTATTTTTCAAAAAGATTGTGTGGGTGAGGGTTTTTGAAGAAAAGACCCATGGCCTCCATCGTTGGTCCACAGGTAATACATGGTGATACCAACCCCTAGGAAGGGATTCATTATGTACCGGTGTGGATCTCTGAGAGGATAATTTATTTGAGCATATTTTATGGTTGTACACCCCTAGGTGACAATTATAAAATATGTATCAAATAGTTGAAACGATGGTTATACACTCAAGATTAATTTAATTATTAATCTCCTCTAGGAGCTTTGCTAATTAAATTAATGGCCAAAAAAATGATTATCAATATATGCTGGGCAGAGATTGATCCGGATGGTATATATTCATTGGAGGGGATCCGTGTTTCCAATTAAATTTTGCATGATCTCCCCTAGGAGACTTGCAAAATTTTGAGTTAGGAATTATCGTTGTGAGGTTGTGATTTTTTTAAGGTTTTGACGCACAAACATATTTATTGCATTATAATATGAATATGTGTTTGATTACTAAATGTTTATGCAAGTTTGCTTATACTAGATATATGAATGTTTATTGTAGATCAAAATGTCTTCTAGCGCATTATCATCGATACTTAATAAACACACTTTAACTGGCGAGAATTTTACCGATTGGAAAAGGAACCTAAAGATCGTCCTAACCTTTGAGAAACTGAATTTCATACTAAATACACCTTGTCCTCCGGAGCCACCTGTTGATGCTCTTAATAAGGTTTTCGTAGCGTATCAACGCTGGAAGGACTCTGACGATATGGCTCACTGTTATATGATGGCGAGCATGTCCACTGTCCTACAAGCACAACATGAAAATTACATAAGTGCTCGTCAGATTATGGATAATCTTAAGGACATGTTTGGCGGCCAAGTCGCTGAAAAACGTCGGGAAGCCCTAAGTAACCTCATTAATTACAGACAGAAGGATGGGTCTTCCATAAAGGAACATATGCTGAAGGTGATGGGCTATTTGGGTGAAGTTCAGACCAATGGGGCCGACATCGATGCTGAGTCTCAATTGACCATGATCTTTGACACTCTGTCGAAGGAGTATATTCCGTTTAGGGCAACGTTTAATTTGAGTGCTAGACAGAATATAACCCTGACAGAGTTGATGCAAGAACTCCAAAAGTTCAAGCGGATGTCAACTGTTATGGAGGCCAACTTGGCTGAGGCATCTTTCTCCAAACCCTATCCAGGGAATGCAAATAAGAAGCAAGAAGCTAAGAAGGAGAGTTCTTTAGTTTCGCCAAACAAGGGTGAGAACAAGAAGAAGAGGAACCCAAACAAGCTCAAGTGCTTTCATTGTGGGAAGGTGGGTCACATGAAGAAGAATTGCAAAGACTACCTAGACTCTAAAGGCAAAGGATGTGAGTTTGATCTTTTAAATGTGGAAGCATGTCTGGTTGAGGAATCCAGTGACAACTAGGTCATAGATTCTGAAGTAACTAATCATGTGTGTGTTTCTCTGCAGGGGTTCAAGCAAGCGAGAAGTCTTCTAAATGAGAGCTTCACGTTGAGGATGGGCGATGGAACACTAGTGTTGGCTGAAGCAGTGTGAGATGTCCATCTTTATTTTGATAGTTATAGGAGTTTATTTTTGCGAGACAGTTTTTATGTTTCTCAATTTAAGAGGAATCTTATTTTTGTTGCTTGTTTATTTAAGGATTCTTATTCAGTTTCTTTTAATAATAAAGTTTTGATTCGTGAAAATAAGTCTTTTATCTGTGATGGATGGATGCAAAATAATCTATATTTGATCAAACCTAAGATGGACTCACTTCTAAACACTGAAGTTATTAATAACTCTAAAAGGCTTAAAACTTCTCACTCTAATGAGACATATCTTTGGCATTTGCGACTTGGTTACATTAGCCTTAACAGGATATAGAGGTTGGTAAAGGATGGACCTTTAAGTTCTTTAAAGGTTGGGTCCTTAGCCCAATGTGAGTTTTGTTTGGAGGGCAAAATGACCAAAAGACCATTTGGGTCTAAGGGCAATAGGGCTGAAGAGGTTCTTGAACTTGTGCATAGTGATGTTTGTGGTCCCATGAACATTAAGGCAAGAGGGGGGTATGAGTATTACGTCACTTTTATCGATGATTACTCAAGATATGGTTATGTGTACCTGATGCACCACAAAAGTAAAACTTTTGAGAAATTCAGGGAGTTTCGGGCTGAAGTGGAAAAGCAATTGGGTAAACCCATGAAGACACTTTGATCCGATCGAGGTGGAGAATACCTCTCTGATGAGTTCACTGGATACTTATTAGAGAATGTGATTCTATCCCATTTGACTGCACCTGGCACTCCACAGCAGAATGGTGTAGCTGAGAGAAGAAATAGGACCTTGTTGGACATGGTACGGTCCATGATGAGTTATTCGACATTGCCTATAACTTTATGGGGATATGCATTACAAACTGTATGTTATCTTCTGAACAACGTGTCAACAAAGTCGATTCCTAAAACGCCTCATGAGTTGTGGATGGGCAGGAAGACATCCTTGAACCATATTCGCATATGGGGATGTCCTGCACATGTCCTGAACACGGAAGCGAACAAGTTGGAAGCACGTTCAGAAGTGTGCATTTTTATAGGTTATCCGAGAGGGATGAAAGGGGGTTATTTCTATAACCCCAAGGAAAATAAAGTCGTGATTTCAACGAATGCAACATTCCTTGAGGAAAGTTACATAAATGACTTTAAGCCTCGTAGCAAAGTGGTGCTTGAGAAAATGTCGAGTGACTTGGTCATACCGACTGTTCCTTTGGAAACAGATCGAATCAGAGTAGAAAAGGAAACCCAACAACAATCTAAGGGGCTTCGGCGTAGTGCGAGGATCAGACATGAACTTGAGAGATTCATGGCCAATGGGGAGACCTTTTTGGCAGAATCTTTAGAACATGACAGAGATCCTTATACTTACAAAGAAGCTATGAAGGATGTTGATGCAAACCTCTGGACATAAGCCATGAAAACTGAGATGGAATCGATGGATTTTAATCAAGTATGGGAACTTGTAGATCTTCCTGATAAGATTAAGCCCATTGGGTGTAAATGGGTCTACAAGAGAAAGAGAAATGTAGAAGGAAAGGTCGAAACCTATAAGGCTAGACTGGTAGCTAAGGGATACACGCAAAAAGAGGGAATCGACTACGAGGAAACCTTTTCGCCTGTAGCCATGCTTAAGTCCATCCGCATTCTCTTATCCATTGCGGCTGCTCTCGACTACAAGATTTGGCAAATGGATGTCAAGACGGCGTTCTTGCACGACCATCTTGAGGAAAGTATCTATATGGTACAACCAGAAGGCTTTGGGGCTAAGGAGAAAGTTTACAAGTTGCTAAAATCCATTTATGGATTAAAGCAAGCTTCCTGTTCTTGGAACAAAAGATTTGACCAAGTGGTCAAGACTTTTGGATTCCAACAGAATATGGATGAACCTTGCGTTTATAAGCATATTCAAGATGGGAAAGTGCTTTTTTCTACTATTATATGTTGATGACATTCCACTCATTGACAATGATGTAGGGGCTTTGTCATCAGTCAAAGTTTGGCTTACCAAACAGTTTGACATGAAGGACTTAGGAGAAGCTAATTATGTTCTAGGCATTCAGATCTTAAGAGATCAAAAGAACAAAATGATAGCTCTCTCAGGCTTCATACATAGATAAAATTCTCGAGAAGTATGTAATGCAGAATTCTAAGAAAAGTGGGCAACCATCTAGGTCTGGAATTACTCTTTCGAATAGTTATTGTCCCAAGACATCTGAGGAAAGAGAATACATGGCAAATGTACCTTATGCTTCGGCGGTCGGGAGCCTCATGTATGCAATGCTTTGTACTCGACCAGACATTTGCCATACGGTCGGTATTGTAAGTCGATATCAGTTGAATCCAGGACCTAACCACTGGGTAGCAGTCAAGCATATATTCAAGTATCTGTTGGGAATAGTGTCCTAGAAGCATGAGATGTAATAGGATATTTATTATTTAATTAATAAAAGAGTTTATTCATCATTTTATGTGCATATATTTATGAATATTTTATGAATATCAAATGAAAATTCCGTAATTATTTATGTAACCTTAAACATTGTATATAAGTGTTATATACGAGAGGATAATGTTTAATGACAATAATAAAAAACGTTGTTCATAATGAATTTAATTAAAGTTCAGAATCTTTAATTAAAATATTATTAATACATGTCATTCCCATTGAGAATGGAACGGTGCTATCCGCACTGTTAATATGGTGAGATATTGAATTAGTGTATTTCGCATAATGAGATTGTGTGGAATAGGGACATAGCCACAATATGAATTTCTAATAATTTCTGTTAAGCATAGAAATTCTAATTGAGTCTACCGATAGTCATATATAGAATAATCTTAATCCTGAGTTCTTAACAAACTCCTATTTATGGATTTGTGTCTTTTGATTTACTC
>NW_010361020.1:903804-927676 GCF_000414095.1 Morus notabilis | reverse complement strand
TAGAATTAATTAATTAATTAAAGTGTTTAATTATTTATTAATTTTATTGGAGCTCGGGATTATAGGTCCATTAGTCCCCGCATCGTCCTTGTAATTCTACCAGATACAAAGGACAAAATAGAAATTTTAGAATTATGGAATTCTAAAATTAAATACTCGAAAAATAATTAATTGAGAATTAATTATTATTAAAATAATGTTATTATTTAAATTTGAATTTGAATCATGAACATAATTTAAATTTATCATTTTAAACTTATTTGATAAGTTGTTCAATTTAAAATTCAAATTAATTTAAGTTTGACTTAAATTCGAATTTGAATTTGAATTAGAATTGGACTACAGGATAAAGGATGATTTTCTCTTCCTTCCCTATCTGAGATTGGCGCCACACACAGGGTAAAAACCCTAGCATGGCCGGCCACAAGAGATAAGGTAGAGGAGAATTTTTTGTTCAAAATTCAAGCAGGAGAGAGAGATTTGATTCATTCCAGAAGTTGGACTTCTACTCTATAAATAAGATATGATGAAAAATTGCGCGTGATAATTTTTTAACCTAACTTAGAGGGGCTGGCCGAAATCCCTATTATAGAGAGAAGGAAATATTTTTTTTCCAAAAAAAAAAAAATTCCACATCGTCCATGCGTCAGTGTTTGTGGAAAATTCGAGTGTTTGATCAAACTTGTTTTAGTCTCGAGTGTGCCCACACACACGTCTATGTAGATTCAAGGAATTGACGTGAAAGACTTTAGTTTTCTAAACACAAGGCTTTGGAGCAAGGATCGTTCGTGGTCAAAGAACTCAAGTTATCATCTGAGTTAGCCTTCAAGTATTTTTTCTAATTGAGTTCTTGATATATAAATTAATGTGATTAATTTATTCGTGCATAAATTAATATAATTTATAAAGTATCTCAAAAGTTTTATAAAAATTTTTCTTATACTTGATCCGCCCTCCCGCCACACTTCCGCATCCGAATTCGATTCGGTTACCAACAATATCTTCGGAGGACTAGAAATTATATGCTGGTATATTCCGGGAAGGATTTGACACCTCTAGGATATACAGACTCAGATTTTCAATCCTGTTTGGATTCTAGGAAATTGACTTCGGGTTTTGTCTTTACTCTGGGAGGTGGTTTCGTCGTTTGGAGGAGTGTCAAGCAAACTTGCACTTCTAACTTAATGATGGAAGCCGAGTATGTGGTAGCTAGTGATACTTCAAAAGAAACAGTATGGCTCTGCAAATTTGTGATGGATCTTGAAGCAGTTCCTAGTCTGGATAAGCCATTGAGACTATACTGTGATAACAGTGCGGCAATAGCTAACACTAAAGAACCAAGATATCATAAAATGAGTAAGCACATTGACAGGAGGTATCACGTGATAAGAAGCTTTATTAAAGAAGGGTAAGTGGAAATATGCAAGATCACGGCGCATGACAATCTGGCTGACCCGTTCACGAAGGCCCTGGTCGAGGCTATGGGAATGTGTAGCATGTCACATTTACTCACTTAAGTGCAAGTGGGAGAATGTTAGCGTTTATGCCCTTAGGAATAAATGTAACAATGTTCTTTGAGATATTTTGACTATTAATAAAGATTTATTTATTTCATATATCTATGTATTGTCCTCTTTATGTTCATAATAGTTGAATGTATAATAAGCAAACTAAAAGTCTGAGACTGTCATTCTAAATCTTTAGGTCATACATGTAATGTAAAGAACATGTGGAAGACATGAATCTAAAGATGATAGTCTAAATCATATGATCCACAATCAAGGGAATAAAGTTGGGCGCTTTATTTATATTAAGATTGTTATGTTGTCTACTTCCTAACGGAGATGGCTTGTCTTGGTCGTCGGAGGTGGGACTCCATAGGTAGAGACATTGATATAGTTTCTAATGGTGAAATCTATATTGGATCAGACCAAAGTTGAATTGTTTTAATTAATAATTTTTTTTGAATAAAACAATTCACTTTTGACGAATTATATGTTGTCATCTTAATACTGAGATGGATAATGAACCCGTATGCTTGACTTATATCCTTTGATGTACTAAAGGGAGACATCCTGACATTATGTAAAGGTACGCTTACCGGTACATTGGGGGTATGACTCGTGTATGCGTAGATTCGTTATTCATAGATAGTGAAATCCATAGCTCATATAAAGAGTCAATAATATTCTCTTATGCATTATCAGTGGATTAGAAAATACGAGCGCTCGGCCATTAGACTACTTTATGTTATCTAATGGTTTACTGTTTGTAACGAATAATGGTTTTCTGATGGTGTGATAATGGAACATAAGATAAATGTAATCGGGAAGGTAAAACGGAACTTGACCTCAAGTTGATTATGGATATCCTATGGGGATGATACACTAATATATTGAGTCATGGACGAGAGCTATTCAGAGCTTTGTAAATACACTATATAAATCGAGAGTGCAACTCTACACTTTTAGTGGAGTAGTGCTAGAGTTTTATAATCATGAGATGGACTTGTTAGTTTACAAGTAACGTTGTGATTATAAGAGCTTGATTTATATATGTCCATTGGGTCCCTTTGCTAGCTCACATAATTTCCAGTAATGATACGGTGTATTTTCTACATATTGGTAACTTGTGTTATTTCTGTAAAAGAGGTTCAAAGTTAATAGGAGATTGGTTAATTAATTCATGAATGATTTATCGGGTGAATTAATTGTTAAATTAATTCTAGATAAATTAGTTAAATTATTGTTTTAAGAGTTGTTTAATATGGGAAGACTATTATATGACTATTTTGATCAGGCATTTTCTCTATTAGGTTGCTTGAATCAAAACTGAGGCTCTGTGCAAGTTTTCCGTGTTAAAGAACTAGGAAAACAACTATTGTCAGTGCAGACAGGTCGACCGGTTAGTGAAGACAAGTCGACCGGTTTGTGAAAAACAGGTCGACCGGTGAGTTATAACGTCTATGTCACCGGTCGACCGGTTGGAACGCGTAGCGCGTGCTAACGTGGTGAAACTGACTCTGGATGCGATAAAACTTTGGGAAACCTAATTGTTACGGAAGTATGACTTCCTAAACACTATAAATAGCCCAATAAATCACATTATTCATCAAATCACTTGAGAGACTTTTTGGAAGCTATTGACAAAAGATTGCTGAGAGGAAAATTTGTTTAATTCTCAAGAATAATTTTTCTTTTGGCTCTTTTGTGGTTGGAAGGAGTTCAAGAATACCAAAGGGAGATTGAACGACGTGTGCCCACCCGCACTCCGATCGTGGAAACAAGAATAGCAAAGAAGACCAGTTGGTTGAGGCTCTTTCGGTCGCTGTTTAGAACGCTTTGATCAGTCAGACGTGCAGTTTCCTTAAATCTCAAAAAGTATGATTTAGATCTTTAGTATTTATGTAATATATAGCATCATGAACATGTTCTTGATAGGCTTTGACGTTGATTAAATTTTTTAAAATTCCGTTACGCACTCGATGTCGTTTTTTCCAACAATAGCATACTACAAAAATTGCATAATAAGAGCATATGCCAAAGGTTCATGTAGATTGGCAAAGAAAAAGGTAGTAACAGCGAGTATTGAGACTTCAAATAACATGCAGCCATAATTTGCTATTTCATGTTTCTATGCATATAAGACTTGTCAAAAAAGGGTAAGAAGTCTGATCTTAACAACAGCAAAATCACAGCCATAGCTAGTGAGCAAACTGAAAATTACTAAGAGAAAAGGTAGGCTCTTTGATTTTCTCTTATTCATTGAATGAAAAATTACAACTATATATATAGGGAAATGGTTGCAGTCTGCAACCGTGTGAACAGAATAAAAAATCAACATAATCAGGGAAACAATCTAGCCTAAATAAGGAAAGAGAATAAACAGAAATTATGTAACTTAATACAAAATATTCAGCTATCCTAATATAGAATAATGCAGCCCTAGAAATCTGAACTAACTAAGGCAAGATTTCAACACTCCCACTCTAGCTTGGTGGTAGATATCATCCATACACTGTTTGCGATTCAGTTCTTCAAAGTTAGTTCGAGGAAGAGCTTTAGTGAGTATGTCAGATGTTTGGAATCTGGTAGGGGTGTAGACCAGTTGTATAATTGCTTTCTCAATCTTCTCTGAGATGAAATGCTTGTCAATCTCTATGTGCTTTGTCCTGTCATGATGCACGGGATTATTTGCAATGCTTATGGCTGCTTGGTTGTCACAAAACATCTTGATGGACTTCTCACTTGGTACTCCTAGCTCACCAAGTAGTCTTTGTATCCACATTTCTTCACAGATACCTAGAGCTAGTGCTCTGAATTCAGCTTGTGCACTACTTCTTGAAACTACAGATTGTTTCTTGCTCCTCCAAGTCACAAGATTTTCCCAAACATAGGAACAATACCCAGATGTAGATCGCCTGTCTAAGATATCTCCTGCCCAGTTTGCATCTGAGAACACTTCAATATCTCTACGGTTATTCTTCTTGTATAATAGGCATTTTCTTGGTGTCATCTTAAGATACCTTAAAATCCGGTTCACAGCTGCCATATGTTCTTCTGTTGGGTTGTTCATAAACTGACTTACAACACTAACAGAGAAACCAATATCAAGTCGTGTGTGTGAGAGGTAGATTAGTCGTCCCACTAGTCTCTGATATCTCCCCCTGTCTACTGGAGCACTATTTTCTTCAGTCCCTATCTTTGTCATTGAATCCATTAGAGTGTATGCAGGCTTACATCCCAGCATGCCTGTCTCCTTTAGTAAGTCCAGAACATATTTTCGTTGAGAGACGAATATTCCTTTCTTAGATCGTGCCACCTCTATGCCCAAGAAATATTTGAGCTCACCGAGCTCTTTGATTTCAAATTCCTTGGCCAAAAGCTTCTTCAATCTCAATAGCTCTCCTTTATAATCACCTGTTAGAATAATATCATCAACGTACACAATCCGTACTGTTATTTTCCTCTCTAAAGAGAACTTCACAAATAATGTATGATCTGCCTGACATTGGGTGTACCCATGCCTCACTACTGACTTTACAAACCTATCAAACCATGCATGAGTAGATTGCTTAAGTCCGTACAAAGATTTTTTAAGTTTGCACACTTTGTTGCTGTTGAGGGAATTTTCCAGTCCCGGTGGTATTTCCATATACACTTCTTCTTCCAGATCAATATTTAAGAATGCATGTTTTACATCCAGTTGGTGTAATGGCCAATCTCGGTTTGCTGCAAGGGAAAGAAGAACCCGGATAGTATTGAGTTTGTAACTAGAGCAAATGTTTCGTAGTAGTCTATTCCATAAGACTGAGTAAAGCCCTTAGCAACCAGGTGGGCCTTTAGTCTTTCAATACTACCGTCAGCCTTATATTTGACAGTAAAAATCCACTTACAGCTAACTGGTTTCTTACCAGGAGGGAGATTTAAGATTACCCATGTGCCATTTTTCTCCAAGGCTTTAACTTCTTCACCAACTGCCTTTCTCCACTTTGAATTCTTGAGAGCTTCCTGAATAGAATTAGGTACCTGTACACTATCAAGAGTCGAAACAAATGCCTGATAGGATGGAGATAATTTTCCATAGGAAACAAAGTTGTAGATGGGGTGTTGTGTGCATGTTCTAACACCCTTTCTTAGAGCAATCTGCATATCATAATTATCAGTGGCAATTGCTTCATTCTCAATCTCAAGAGTGGAGGTTTCCTTACCTGAGTGAATTTGAATAGGTTTTGGACTCAGTACAGGTTCTTGAACATGTGCGAGAGGAGTTGAGTGCTCTATCTCCCTTTCGGGCTTTTTCTTCTAACATAGACACGAAGCTATTTACTTGCAGTTTGTGGTGATTTGGAGTGGTTGTGGACAGGCGAGGATGGATTAGAAACTGGATTTTATGGTGGGTTTACAGGTGGTTGTTGACTCTCGGATTCACTGTCAGGTTGTATATGATCCATAGTCTCTGGAAGAATTTCATTATACTGTGGTGAATGACCAGAATATGATTCAGTATTGGCTGGAACATCCCAAAGCTGATATTCCCTCATGTTCTCCCCTTGAATTTCAAATTTGGGGTAGTAGGATTGATGTTCAAAGAAGGTCACATCCATTGAGTTGTAAAACTTTCGGGTAGTAGGTGAATAACACTCGTACCCCTTTTGGTTTGAGGAGTACCCGAGAAAAATGCACTTGATGGATTTAGGATCTAATTTGCTACGATTTTCCTGATGGATATGAACAAATGTTGAACACCCGAATACCTTTGGATATAAGGAAGAAATAATTTTGGTATATGGGTAGTTTTGGAGAAAGACTCGATAAGGAGTTTGGAATTGGAGAACTCGAGAGGGCATTCTATTGATCGGGTATGCAGATGTAAGGACTGCTTCTCCCCAGAAATACTTTGAAACATTAGTGGAGAACATGAGAGATCGAGCTACCTCAAGTAGATGTTTGTTTTTCCTTTCTGCAACCCCGTTTTGTTGGGGAGTATCAATACAGAAGCTTAACTGGATTATGCCCTGACTCAAGAGGTAATTACCAAGGATAGTTTTGAAGTATTCTTTGGCATTGTCAGTTTTTAAAACTCGAATCTTGGTTTGGAATTGGGTTCGTATCATGGAATTGAAATTTTGAAAAATTTGACCTACTTCAGATTTTTCTTTCATGAGAAATATCCAAGTCGATCTAGTGTGATCATCAACAAATGATATGAACCATCGAGTTCCTGTTACGTTTTTTACTCTTGAGGGGCCCCAGACATCACTATGGATCAAGGAAAATGGTTGAGATGGCTTATACAAATGACTAGGATAGCTACTACGAGTATGTTTGGCAAGTTAACAAATTTCACAATAAAAAGGCATTGAACTTTTATTGATAAACAAATAAGGAAACAATTTTTTCATATACATAAAATTTGGATGACCAAGACGATAGTGTTATAGCATAAATTCACTATCTTTATTTACATAAGAATTTAAAGCTGATTGACTCTTAAAGGACACACCACTTTCATTTTGAGCTTGTTTTCTTAGAGGAGAGTTTCTTTTGAGTAGATAGAGCCCAGAACACATCTCAGCACTACCAATCTTCCTCCCAAAATCCAATTCCTGAAATTCACACAAGTTTGGAAAGAATTTAGTTACACATTCAGATCACTGGTCAATTTACTAACTGAAAGTAAATTACAGTCCAAACTAGGAACATGGAGGACAGAGTTTAGAATCAAGTCCTTAGTAATTTGGACCGTGCCTATTCCCTCAACTTTGGATGAGGAACCTTCAGCAATTCGGATGGTAAGATTCTCACTGGATGGCCTGTATTGGTGAAATATAGTTGCATCTCCCGTCGTGTGATCTGACGCTCAAGAGTAAATAATCCATGGTTTCGCGTGCCCTTTATTAGCTATAAAGGCCATTGGAAGGTTACCTTTTTGTGCTAACATAATGGTTCCAGGCATCGTAGTACTTAGTTGAGGCTAAATATTCTGGTTGAAAAACTTTTGTAGGACTTCAAGTTGTTCTTTGGTGAAAGGACTTGTCTCACTTGCGGTTGGACTATCTTCTTCGGCGGCATCAACATAGGCACAATTTTCTTTGTCATTTGTTGGTCATGAGGGCTTCCAATCAGCGGGTTTGCCATGAATTTTTCAGCAATTATCTCTGAGATGTCCTGGTTTGTGGCAGTGGTCACACCATGGTCTTCTGTCCTCTGTCGGTTGTCAATATTGTTGTTTGTTGGCGGTCCTTGTGTTGTAAGGGCAGATCCTTCAAGTGTTAGGGTAGATTCCTGAGATCCCATCATCACCTTTTTCCTGCTTTCTTCACATCGAACTTCTGAGAAGGCCTCACAAATGCTAGGAAAAGGTTTGGTCCCCATTACTCTTCCTCTGACTTCGTCTAAATTTTTGTTGAGGCCAAGAAGAAACTTGAACGTCCGTTTCTGCTCCACAATTTTCCGGTAGAGGGCTGTGTCATCAGGGCACTTCCATGTGTGGACTTCGAATACATCAAGATGTTGCCAATAGTGAGTGAGAGTATTAAAATACTAAGTGACTGTGAGGTTTCCTTGACGAAGATCGTGTAACTTAGCCTCAATTTCAAAGAGTTCTGAAATATTATCATAACTTGAATATGTCTCCCTAACAGCATCCTAGATTTCTTGTGATGTTCCATACAAGAGAAAATTTTCTCCTATCTCATTGTTCATTGAGTTAACCAACCATGACATTACCATATGGTTCTCGGTTTTACATTGCCTGTATTTAGGATCATTCTTTTCTAGAATGGTGACTTCACCAGTGAGATATTCATCTTTGCCTCTCCCACAAAAAAACATCATAACCGACTGGGACCATTGGAGACAGTTCTGGCCATTGAGTTTGTGGCCAGTGATGAGAAGAGGAGTGTCCGTTCCTCCATGGCTGCTCGAAGCTGGTGCGGCAATTTCTGGATTGGAGGTTACTTCGGATGTAGAGCTTTGTCTCTCAGTAGCCATGCCAAATTTGGCCATGAAGAAGGGATTAGGGTTTTTTAGAGGTAGGCTCTAATACCATGAAAATTACTGAGAGAAAAGGTAGGCTCTTTAATTTTCTCTTATTCATTGAATGTAAAATTACAGCTATATATATAGGGAAATGGTTGCAGTCTGCAACCGTGTGAACAAAATAAAAAAATCAACATAATCAGGGAAACAATCTAGCCTAAATAAGGAAAGAGAATAAACGGAAATTAGTAACTTAATACAAAATATTCAGCTATCCTAATATAGAATAATGCAGCCCTGGAAATCCGAACTAAGGCAAGATTTTAACACAAACAAAAGCTCAATTTTTAACAAAATCCAAAACACGACAGTTCTGACGCATCTTTTTTTTTCATTTCTTGATGAACTATACTTGGCGATCATCCGCTTCAAAAAAAGCTTACCGATCTCCGAGCTACTAAGATCAGAAACCCAACCTAACTTTAACCAGTCAACTTAGTTAAGTATATTCCCATCTTGTATCCTTAGTCAAAAGAGCACACAAAGAAAAGCCTCCTCAGTGAGCTTGAGGTTAGCCTTGGCCTGCAAAAACTGCTTCTCCAAGGCAGCACTGTCCCGCTCATTCTGGCACAACAGCATCGTTAGTGTCGACAATTGGCACCGCAGACTATCCCTCTCCTCATTCAAATGCCTCTTTTGATTTGCCAGCGTAAGAACACCCTCCCTGCCACTCCAAATGGGAACTTGCGCTAAGTCCAAACGTCACAGTAGTAGACAACCAAGATAAATCAAACCCCAAAAGTTGAGCCTCCTTCCACAGCCCTTTGAGACGCTTGCACATCTCCTCAGTCATTTCTCTCCTTCTCGTTGAATGCAGGAAAAACAGCAGCTCCCCCAACGTTTCATAAGCAAAATGGCGCCATCTGGAGGTCCTGCTGCCCGAGCAAATGGCCAAATCTGGATGATCAAGACAGGCCTCCTCAAGCAATGCGGCATGGCACCTTGGAAGCATTGCCAAGCCCCGGAAGTCCACCAAGTCATCATTTGATGTTTCGGATTTGACTTGGACATGCGGCTGAGTTGAAGAAAGATCCTTTTGTGGGGCAGACTTTGTGCATTGCACTTGGACAGAATTTTCATGCGTTTGGTCTTGAGGTGCGCTGAACCTGGTAGCAACACCAACTAAAGCTTCTGTGAGGTTCTGCTGCGATTGTTTGGGGGCTGATGGTGTACTCTCTGCCGTCTCCATTACCTTATGCAGGGGATGCTTTCCGCTTTTATTATTCTGACAAGTAACAATTAACATTTACAACATTTGTAGAGGCAGTTCAAACCTTATTGCAGTCCTTGGTAGCTTTGGCCAATAACTCCGAAGCATCCGCAACTTTCTTGTCGCGACTTCTTTTCCTATTTCCCTTTAATCCCCGGAGGTTCTTTACACCCAGCATATCCTCCAACCATGTCTTTTCAGGAGGAGAGGACCTGATAACAGCATAATTTTCAAAGAATCAAGTAGTGTACATTGACAAAGATCAACAAAAAACTTAGCCTATATATGATAGATATCTGAAAGACAAATTAACACTCACACAATAGCAAGCATTTTAGTAAACGTGCAAAACTAACCACCAACTGAAGCTTTACTATATTTCCCCACATCAGACTAGTCAACTAGATACCTGACTCAAGAAGGAAAAGATGAAACACCTAGGACAGAGACGGTATTGCGAGAATCACAATGTTTTTCATCCCATAGTAATCTTGCTTTACAGTCGAAGTAGGGAGCGCGTTTTGCTCAACTAGAAAGGATGTGTAATGATTTTGGCAATGGCTCAATCTCATCGAATTTTAACAGAGTGGTGCTAGTGATTCCAACTTTTTCATACCAATTCACACAGCGAAGAGTTGTCATCTTTGATGAGTGATCCCAGCTTTTTCATACCAATTCACATAGCGAATAGTTGTCATCTTTAATCTCATCTAGACGTGATAACCTTTTAATATCAACAAACTTCTTAATTTTTTAATCACCTTCCAATATGATATAGCATTATTTTGTATACTAGATTTCCACATTTTTATGCAAATAGCATACCTAATCATCAGCTGACCTGATGATGACTACAAGACCCAAGGTACGAGCCTTACATGTAGTCTTACATATAGAACTCACATCCTATTACACTAAGGTTATTAAACATGAAAGCCAAGAAGAAAAAAATAAATAAATAAGGGTATTTAATCTTTAATGCATATTAACGATATCTACCACATCCACTTTGAATTTGATAGACACTGATATTAAAGCTCTATTGTTTCCATTATCACCAGGCTTTGCAGCAACAACAACGGTATGAAAGAGAAGCTGCTCTTGCTGAGATTGAACAAAGCCGCAAGACGTTGCTTGATAAGTTGAAGGACTACAAAGGAGAGCAATTGGAAGTCATAAATGAGGCATCTGCTTTTGCTGGCGAGACAGTGGAGCGGAACAATGATCTCCTGCTTCCACCATACCCAACCCGCCCTCCGCAATCCTTGCGTAGAGATAACGGCTATTTGCCATCTTTGCACAAGATTGTTCGAAATGGTGTAACCTCCGGTGATGCCACAAACGGAGAAAAGAAGGATCCACATGAGTTGGAGCGAAATAAGAATTCGAGAGGAATGGGGTCCTTTTTGGGTGTGGCAGCAAAGACAGTGCTCACCCTTGTTGGTGTGGTATCAGTGTTGAGTCTGTCTGGCTTCGGGCCTAAATTTTCGGGTAGAGAAACCCCTTTGAAGCTTTTGAGCTTCTTTAATCAACAAGCATCTGAAGAAAAGAGATCAAGCATTAACTGCCCACCTGGGAAAATCTTGGTGGTGGAAAATGGCGAGGCTCGATGTCTTGTGAAAGAGAGAGTTGAAGTTCCGTTTTCCTCGGCAGCTGCAAAACCAGATGTAAACTATGGATGTGGTTAATTTATTAGTGTTCGTTTTGCCCTTCTTCTGTATATCTTGTTTCTTTGTGTTGAGGTGTAACGAGAAAATTTCATCAAGGGTCTAATTTTATTTCAAAAAAAGTAATCTCTCTCTCTCTCTCATGATTTTGTTTCTTAGTGCTTGTTTGGTAAAAGGGTTCAAATCTCTAGTCTAATAATTTTGCTACAATGTTTTTTCCTACAGAAATTTAAATTTTGATTATCAACTAAATGAGCACTTTAATTTTATAAGCGTTCGATTCAATGTAAAGATGGACTAATTTACGAATTTATTTATGTTTTTCGTGTCTTGGGAACTAGGGGTTAGGATCAATCTTTTGTTAATTATTTTAAGGGTAGTAATGACATTAAACTGAATATTATTTTGTTTAGGATTTTAAATTTGGCATTATTATTAATTTAGGAATTAGATTTCCTTTCAAATTAGGAATTAGATCTTACTTTCTACTTCGATTTGTTTTAGGACTTTGGCTGTGGACTTGTGGTGCCTATAAAAGGAAGCTTAGGACGTATTTTTACTTACCGGATTGAAGAACTTCATAACTTGTTTAAGAAGAAAAAAAGAAAAGAAAAGAACAAGTAGAAAAGTGAAGAACAGGAACTTAGTATCCAGAAATCAGAAGCATCATGAAGTGTAAGTAATACTAATCTATACGTATTCTTTTGGATCAGCAGTTTTTAATTTTTGTTAAGGTTTTTCAGAAACATGAAATCTAATTAAACATGGATCACTGATGACGTTTATATTACTTAATGACAAACCAAAAGGATGATTTTTTTTTTTAATTCTTACTTTCTATATAAATGTATGAAACAATAAATGTAGTTATTTTTTAAAGGACAAACGTGATACTGGCTTATACGTACAAAAAAAATGAAATAAAATAAAAGTTAGAGTTTACCTTTGATTAAAATAAGCTATCTTAAATAAAGAGGGTGATGTTTACTAATTGTAATGTTATTTTATGGAATTATTACTAATTTTTTATAATTGATGTTTAACTTTTTATTCCCTTGATACTAATTAAACAGTAAGCATAGAAGAAGCCAGCACAATTCCTCTGGATTCTTATAAGGGAATGAAGCATTATTTAGAGGAATTACTTGAGAGAAAGTAAATATATTTTTCTTCTTGTTAATATTCATATTTATAATCAATCTATTCCTTTCCCTTTTCTCTTTTTTTTTTCTTTTTTTATTTTGGAAATTTGGCATGATCTATCTAATTTTCTGTTATTTATTTATTTTATTGAAGGAGTGTCAAGAGGGAGGATGCACTAAAATCAATCATCAAGGGCTTAACCTTTTACTCTAACTCGGAGTGTGAATGCTTACAAACCCAGTATAGTCTTTTTCTTTTTCTTTTTTTCTCTTTTCTTTGAAATATAGTTAAAATTTCTATTTCATCCATTTCAATTTCGTTAAATATTTATCATACCAGTTCAAAGTTACTTTCTTTATAACTTTTTTTTTTTTTTTTCTAGTTTTGCTACCACCCTTTATCGGTGTTTAAATTTATTCAAGAACAAGAAAAATTCTGCCAAAGAGTCGCGTTTAGCATCTCAAGCTATAGGCAAGTATATTGACATTCTATCCTTAATTAAAAAAAAAAAAAAACACACACACACACACAAATACAAACACAATTGATGTTGTCTTTTCTATTATTAATTCTATGGTTTCTTATTATTTGAATTTGTCAGGCTTGTTGGCTATAATTATTGACAATGAAGATAATGAGTATGAGATATACAGGGAGTTACTTCCTGTACTCTCTAAAGCCCTCAAGTCTGGACCTAAACCCTTAAAGGTAACGGTAGATTTTACACATATATAGCTAGTTCTGGAAAAATACTTGGGACACACAAGTATTGAGCACCACATTTAATAAAAAGTGAGCCCGGGCCACACCGTGGAATTTATTCTCTCTC
The DNA here is from genome assembly GCF_000414095.1 of Morus notabilis. Classification (NCBI taxonomy): domain Eukaryota; kingdom Viridiplantae; phylum Streptophyta; class Magnoliopsida; order Rosales; family Moraceae; genus Morus; species Morus notabilis. The sequence goes on along the minus strand of NW_010361020.1, from coordinate 914,284 downwards.
AGTGTTGGTGTTCAACACCGTTAGTGTCTTTTAACATTATTCCTGATTGTGCGGGGATAAATAATACTTTAGGCCATGTTTGTTTCATATACTCAAACTCAAATATTTGATTCTAATATAATATTTTTCTTTTACAAAAAATTTGAATTTCAAATCATAATTTGAATATACCTTCCAAACAGTTTATTTGATCTTGTACTAATTTATTTTCATGCAGGAGTTGGAGTGTTTGGCTATAACAAGCTTGTTTGGTTCAACTAGGTCAGAGGAAACTGAAAATGCCATGCAAATACTATGGAATTTTATTCAATCCGATACTAACGTATGTTATAAATTCTTTTAATATTTTCTAATCTTGTGTAAATTTTAATTATGCTACACAATTTTATTAACATTATTATTTTAATCCTCACAGCATTCATCAGATGTCCTCCATGCTGCTATATCTGCCTGGCTGTTTCTTGTTGCAAGCTTGGATGGATGGAGATTCAGCTACAATCGTTGGCAAGGGTAAATAAACCTGCCTAGAGAAATTTCTTCATTTTGAATAAATTTATGTATTCTTGTTAATGTCTTACATTTTTCACCATTCTAAGTTTTATTTGCTTTTTAAACCGCCCCGATTCTAGTTACTATGATGGTGTTTTATCCCGTAACTTTTGACGACGGTTAAAAATTGTTGTGAAAACCTTAATTCGTTTTTTAGTTCCGAAAAAAGCTAACATAAATTTGTTGCAACAAATCATGCAGGGCGATTTCTTATTTCTTGAATCTATTACAGAATGGTGACCCATCATTGTCTTTAATAGCCGCTGAAGGATTGGCACTACTATTTGAATCAAAAATCATTGACAAGTTTTCCTTCAAGGAACAAAATAGTTCAACACCTATGTACACATACACAGAAGAAACATTTAAAGGTGTTGTTTTAGAAAAATTACGTCTTGCTCTAGAGCAGATAACTCATCAGAATGTTGCCGATAAAATGAAGGTCCAATATTTGCGTACTTTGAACTATTTTCAGGTATTTTTTTTTGGATTATTTATTTATTTATTTGTTTGTTTCTTTAGTCAAAAAAATTATTATTATTATTATTTGCTTGTGTTTTTTTATTATAGTTTGTTTATTGTTTGACAGAGTGGATGTTTCTTGGAAATTTGTGAATTAATCAACGGAGATAAATTAATATTATCACATTGGTCTCAAATAATCCAGGTGATTTTTAGACGTTTTATGAATTTTGATATTTCTAAGTTTATTAGTTGCAATTTTTCTTCTCTTGTTAAAGTTTTGTGATTGGCAATTTCTTTTTATTTTAAATATATTTTTTGTGCAGTTCAACTATCTGAAATCCTTTCTAGGAGATGAGGGATTTTATATCCACATGAAGGTTTGTCTTCTCCTCTTTCTTTTGTACTAGTTGAGATGATGGTGATGCCATTTAGAAATAACTTTGTAAATTTGATATGCGTCAAAACATGCAAAGTTAAATTATAAAAAAAAAAAATTTCACAAAATTAGAAAAATAAAAAACAAAACAAAACATTTAAAAAAAAAGGAAAAAAGGGAAAAGGAAAAAAAAAAGAAAAAAAAGGAAAAGGACTGTCACGTGGCATCTTTGAAAAAAAGAACACTTGATTGTTTGTACATAGAAAAACAACTTTGTAAGTTTGATCTGCGTCAAAACACGAAAAGTTAAACTATAAAAAATTCACAAAATTAAAATAAAAAAACAAAACAAAACATTTAATAAATAAATAAAAGAAAAAAAGAAAAAAGAAAAAAAAGAAAAATAAAGGAGAGAGGCTAGCATCTTTAGAAGAAAGAACGCTTTGTTCTTTTAATAGTTAATAGATAGATTAATTGACTATTATATATAGATTATAGATTAAATTAAAATTTTACAAGGGAAAACATGAAAAGTTAAACTATGAAAAATTCACAAAAATAAAAAAAAAATAAAAAAAATAAAAAAAAAACAAAACATTTAAAAAATAAAAAAAAGGGAAAAAGGAAAAGAGAAAAAAAAAAGAGAGGAGTTGCTACGTGACATCTTTAGAAGAAAGAACACTTTGTTCTTTTAATAGTTAATAGATAGATTAATTGACTATTATATATAGATTATAGATTAAATTAAAAATTTACAAGGGAAAACATAAATCGCTCCTACTCCAGATCAGATCATTGAAAAATTAATATAATAGCTAAAACATTAGTTCCTTCCTGTGGAACAAAAGTGTATGTCTTTTCATAAGTTTTTTTCTGGAAAATAATTACAATAGGAGTAAAATGAGAAAAAAAATATTCCAAAAAAAACACGCTACAGTAAATAAATTGTGGAAGAGTATTTAAAAGAAATAAGCAGAAAGAAAAAATAAAACAAAAGAACACACACAAACAAAAAGAAAAAAAAAAGAAAAAAAAAAAAAAGAGAATTGAATGGAGAAAGAGAGATGGAAAGAGAAATTAGCTCTATTATACATGTTATAGATCTGAGAATTAGAAAGCCTCCGAAAAGGAAATATCCAAATCAACTAGTTTTGTTTCTTGAAACAGGAAAATGAAAAACTCCAAGAAATATTTGATTTTACTCCCAGAAAAATTTCGAGGCCAATCCAAGATTTATACACACCCGTTGCGGAAGAGGTTCGTTAATTTTGCTTATATTGTAAAATTTCTATAATGGTTTTAATTTGTATTCTTTTTGAACTTCTATAATATAATTTCTAACTTTGACAATATCTTGCAGACCAGTATTAATAAACGTTTTGTGTTCGAAGATAAACATATAAAGCGCATATCAAAGGATAAAATAGCGAAAAGAAAGAATATGGTATGGTTTTTTCTTTTTTCTTTTTTCTTTTCTTTCTTTACTCATAAGATCATTATAATATATTGTTCCACATGTATTTACACTAACATCCATGTGTTTCTCTTGCAGATAAAGGGTCTATTAGACAAGGAAAAAACAATATCGATGACCAAATATCGGAAGTCCGCAGAGGTAGCTCTATTTCGCATTAACTTAATTTTCCTTTTTCAATTATTGTTATCTAACGAAAAATTTTTATAAGATCATAAATATTTTCAATTTTTTCCATATAATATTTCCAATTGCTGATATATAATATATTTTTTTTAATGTTCCAGGAGAGGAAACTCATGGGGCTATGGAATGAGTAACAAGTGACTACCAACAAATAAAGACCTCTCTGTTATGAATTAGTAGTTGTCCACCTCAGTTAAAATTATTATACAAGTCAGTCAAAGTTACTGTTTATGTCAGATCTTACTTTACAAATAATAACTGTAAATAATAAATACTATGCAAATAGTAACTGTGAATAGTGTCGAAAATTTTCCTATAAATAAAGTTCTAAAGCTCTTCATTTTATATACCTTCACAAAATTAATGAAAGTCTCTCGCTCTAGTTTCTCTCTCTAAAGTTTTTCTTCTTATTTTTGCATTTTCCTAGTTTTCATAACATGTTATCAGCACGAACGCTCAATTCCTACTGCGATTGTCTACATTCATTAAATCTGGTTGAGGGGACCGGTAGAGCAAGTTTTATATTGCCAAATAAAACAAAATTTTTTATAAATGATGCTCTATTTTCACCAAAGTCAAAGAAATTTGTTGAGTTTCAAAGACATATATCTTCATGGATATGATACACAATCTGAAACTAAAGAAAAATAAGAAATATATGTATTTGACCCCGTTCATTTCGCCGATTTAAGTTTAGAATTCGAGTTTTGCTACAGTAAAAAGCTCTCAAAAATAGTCACATCTAACTTTTTTACTACAGTAAAAAGCTCTCACACAAAATCACATCTCAACTCGAATTACAAACTCAAATCAGCAAAGTGAACGAGAACATCTAACGTATCAGGAAAGAAGTACAGTGCAATTGAGGATTTAATAAAAGGGCTTGTGCTCCATCAATTTGAACTTTATCGATTCTAAAATTTCCTCTGTCTCTAAAATCTTTGAATTAGCATGTTAACTTGTTCTTCATAATTGACATAAGGAAAAACAAAAACAAAAACAAAAAAAACAAAAACAAAAAAAAAACAAAAACAAAAACAAAACAAAAAAACAAACAAACAAACCATCATCGTTTAGGGTACAATGAAATCATTACTCATTCCATATGATTTTATGACCAAGAAGATATATTTGACATTGGGAAACATGATGAACATATCAAGGTTTTAAATTTCACTATTGGGTATTGAGGCGTTTTGCTTTTGCAAGATCTGGAAATAAAACCATAAAATAAACTAAATCCTAATTGCTAGATTTGGCACTTTGATAGCAGTTGCCTTTCAAAAAACCTGTTAACATGCTCACTAAGAATAAGATAATTCCAGGAAAACCAAAACAGAAAAAGCAAAAGTTAGCCAAATTTCCGAACAGAACCTAGATGTTTCAGTTGAACAAAATTTCACTTTGAATTGCCAACCAGCTCTCCCAGTCCCAGCTATAATACTGATCAGCAACTACGAAATCTTTGGTACAAATAGATAAAATCAATACCCAAATAAATAAACCAAAGAAATAAAACAAAATAAAGTAATTCAAAATTGTGACTTTTCGTATGAATATGAACCTCTAGTATATACCTAAAAAAAAAAAAAAAAAAACGAACCCCTAGTATATTCTTCTCTATCAAATTGGTCTCAAATGTCTAAAAAAATCATCCACAAGGATACCCTCCAAATATGAGCGTGTTTCTAATTAGTCAAAATTAAACTGAACAGAACAAAGGGGTTTTTCAATCCCATTTCACACTAACAAAACACTACAGGTTCAAAGCTAATCCACAAGAAAATTGGGGCTTTTTTTTTTTTTTTAAATTTCCAAGAGAACCCTAATTCGAAATAAAAATGGAAACTTGAAGAAGCAAACCTGCAAAGAAGAGAGCTGCGACTCGAGGGACTCAAGCGCATCGCAGATATTCAAAAGCCTCTGTGCCTCATCATCATCATCTTCTTCTTCCTCGTCGTCGTCGTCGCCGTCGCCGACGCCATTTTCGTTTTGGGGCAATAATTCATCTGCATCTAGGGCTTTGCGCGGAGAATTTGTCGCTTTGTGAATGCAGTTTCCGATCTTCAGCCGAAGCTCCGTAGCCCTTGCGAGCACCAATCCTATGCCTTCTTCTTCCCCCCTCTCTCTCTCTCTCTCTCTCTCTCTCTCTCTCTCTCTCTCTCTAGGAGGGTTTGACAATACTGGAAGGAGAAAATTTTGACTGGAACTGGATTTTCAATTCAATGGAGGGTTTGGGTTTCAGGTTTCAAAGCAGGGAAAAAGTTTCTCACAACAAAAAATGGGTCCTATTAGTTCAAGTATATGAGTCATTTTTAAAAACTCTCTCCTCACGTAACCGACCGTTCGACCCTCTCTCCCCCCGAAATCGACCGGTCGACCCTCTCTCCTCCCGATTGAGCTCTCTCACGACTGACCGCCGGTTTTTCTCTCTGATCTCTTCTCACCGACCGCCGGCATTTCTCTCCGATCAGTCACCAACCTCACGACCGACCATCACTGACCGCCGACTTTCCTCCCACATGTTTCTCTCTCTCTCGCCGAAGTTCTCTCACCGGCCGATCCACTCTCTCCGATCTCTCTCGTCGGCCGACCGACCACTCCTTACCAAACACCGACCGTTCACCAAAACCCGACCTCCCTTCCCACTAAATCGACCCCGACCACTCACCAAATTCCTGACCACAGAAACCGACCACCTGCTCACCAAAATTTGACTAAAGACCGGGGACTTTTAGACTGAAATGGCATCACAAAATAACTCTTCTTCCTCAACTAAAACAGCCATTTCCCGAACACTTGTCGACGAGGCAACGAAATCTGCTCACGAAATATTTTTGTTTTACTTTTTCTTATACATTTTTATAAGAACAAAACTTAATATAAGCAACATTAGTCTGTTAATAGTCGGTTTTGGTTCTAGTATGTTCGCAGTCGGTTCTGGTGGTCGGTTCTTAGTCGGTTCTTGTCGAGTAGGGTCAGTTCTAGTCGATTTTGGTCGGTTCTAGGTGAAGTCGGTTCTTGGTCGGTGGGTGGTCGGTTCGGGTCACTTTTGTTCGGTTTTGGTCGGTTCGGTCGGTTCTTGTTTGGTTTCTTGGTCTATTCTAGTTGGTTCTGACCGATGTGTTTTTTCTTTTTTTTCAGTATGACCTCCCGAAGTACAACACAGGTGAACTTCTTGGGATTAGACATCTAAGGATGATCATGGATCCTACGCGGGAGTATTTCCTAGTGAAAGTCACTATGAAGTCAAAGATCGATGCCCTAGAGGTAATAAGGCAGAATCTAGACCCCGAAACGGAAATGTCAATTTTCAAGGAATCTGTCTTCAGACATTTTATTTCGATGTCTGAAAATATGATCTATTTTGGAGTGTTGACACACTATCTGCTTTTGAGACAGATAGAAACAAAAAAGAGACATGAGTTGTGGTTCATGGTTAATGGAACCACAACTAGGTTCAGAATGAGAGAATTTGCTATAATTACTAGATTGAACTACGGAGAAACTCCAGAGCCGGACGTGGTCTTGAAAGCTTCGAAGAATATAAGATTGTTGGAGCATTTTAAGTCCCACGTAGTACTTGTTGCTGATTTAAAGAAATTGCTCACATGAAAAAAGATAAAAGATAGCGATATAGCAAATATCGCTATCATTTATTTTTTAACACAAGTATTACTATCTGGGGACGAGAAGAAGACCGTCCCACTGGATTGGCTGTCTTACGTCGACGATTTAGAATTCTTCAATAGCTATCCATGGGGCAGGGTGTCTTTTAAATGCACTCTGCGGGCTTTGAAGAAGAACTTGAAAGAGAAATTCCAGAAATGGGTTCGAAAAGGACGTAATAAGAGCATCAAGGAAACCGACTCAATATGCGGGTTTCCTTGGGCCTTCCAGGTATGTCATACAGTTATATGCATAATTTTTCATGGCCTTATAGTAAATAATACATTGTTTTTTGTTTTACTAGACTTAAAAAAATTAGTTTAACGCAGGTTTGGGCATTCGAAACATTTCCAACCATCGGCGCCACGTTTGCAAAGATGGTTGATGGACGTCTTCCTAGAATCCTCAAATGGGAGGCACGTCGGGTTTCATTGGTCGAGGTTAGACAGATAGACGACCTCATGCAAAGTGGCGAGGTAAGTGTTTAAATATAATATTTTTATAGGTGTAAATTTTACAAAATAGGCATATTTGTTTTTTTTACAATATGTTTCTACCTAAATAATCATTGAATGTATGTTCTTTTAATATATAGGGAATGGCCGTACCAATTCTTTATCCCACTGAGGAGGAAATGAATAGTATGTGCATGAGGTTGTATCTGCCTTATGCCGACCAAGAAGATCCTGAGATTGACCAGCTTGCATCGTTTTTAGACTCTGGTGCAAGAATGGTCCATGTCCAGCAACTGAAGCCTCCCACACAATTGGCTCGTCTACAACTACTTCTCCAACAACAACAGCAACTTCCCCAACAACAATAATAACAACAACAACAACAACAACAGCAGCAACAGCACAGCAGCAGCAACAACAATAACAACAACAACACCAGCAGCAGCAACAACAACAACAGCAACTTCGTCCGCAGGATGGTATGTCTATTGATCACATACTTGACATACTCTATCACAGGATGGTAGACTACAATGGTAGATGTTGCAATATAATTTGACTACGCTTGCAAGTGCACAAGTCGTACAAGTAATAAAGTGGTCTGAAGACCGATATCATCCCACGAGGATTGACGTTAAGAATATAAACTAACTATTGTGAATATCATATCTTAACTTTATCTAAGCGATCAAATTTGGATGTGATAAACTCAAAGAAAAACTAAAATAAAGGAAAACTAAATCAAAAGGAAAGATGACTGGAATTAATAATACGTGCTGAAATTAGAACGGAAAATCAATATGATAAAAATGCTAGGGTCTTGACTTCACTATATTGTGATTATGTTTCTCCATAGTAATGTACCTAACCTAACTCAACGTTCTCAAGAACCTAGAGTGATGTATATCCTGGAATTCCACTTTTCAATTTCACAACCTAAAATTGTTTCGGTTACTTAGGCAATGTTTATCTCTCGATCTCACACCAACCTAAGTTGTTCTATCCGTTTCTTGATTGCTTGAACGTTCACCTCTCGAGTATTAATCCTCACAATAAAAATCTGCCCAATTCAAAATCTCATAAAGCATGGCAATATGTAAATCATAGATTTAGCAGCAATAATTCAAAATAGAACACGGAAGAAACGAAGAGCTTAATTAGATGCACATTAAAACGTTGAAATAATAATCACAAATAGAGATTCATCTAAACCCTAACAAATAAAAAAATTAGCCACACATCATGTGGCTCAGTCTCAAAATAATATTCCAAATCTAGAGAAATATAAGAAGAAAGAGAAGAAAGAACGCTTGGAATTCTTGAAGAACTGCTCCAATCTCCAATACTCTCCGATTCAGTTTTTCTCTTTTTGAAAACCCTTTTTCTCCTCCCTTTTTGTAGTTTTTAGTCTCCCCTTTTATATCCCACATTCTGCACGCCTCCCCAGAAGCCAATCACTTTCCATAAAAATCTCCTTTCTTAACCTAGGGCAAAAACGCGTGTTTTTAATGAAATCGGGAGGCGACATATCGCCTATAAATAGGCGACATATCGCAGCTCTCTCTGTTTTCTGTGCACAGACTAGGGCAGGCGGCAAATCAGGCGACATATCGCCTGTAGGTGGCGACATATCGCCTAGAGTCGGCGACATATCGCCTAGAAGGAAGCGACATGTCGCAACTCTCGTTGTCTCTTCGTCAATTTTTGCTCCTTTTCAAGCCGCATCGCCATCTGAAGGCGACATATCACCTCATTCTCTGTCTTTTTGATCCAAAATGCCTCAAAACTCAGCGATTTCATCCATTACTGCACACTTAAGGGAAAATCGTCAAATCCACATAAAAACTTGAGGAAAAACATGTCGAACTAGCTAAAGGAGTAACGAATGAGTGCATAAATTACGCACTCATCACACCCCCAAAATTGAACGGCTGCTTGTCCTCAAGCAGAGAAACCTAAAACACAACACAAAATGGGAAGAGGAAAAAATGAACACAAAATGACACAACCTAAAATGACAAACTAAAAACAAAACAAAACAAATAGAAATGAACCGACTGAGAGTGTAAACATAGAGCTCAGGCATATAATCTCAAGTTGCCAACCACCTCTGCACCTACTCAACATGTGAATCTGGAAAATGACTAGAATTTCAACCCACCAATACTCAACTTCTGACACTGTTATCTCTGTGTAAGTGTGTGCAAATCATCTCTACAAAACCTAAACACAAATGTGACTTATGTGTATCAAGACAAATCGCAAGATAAACACGAAAAACAGAACGACCATAGGCTCACCCGTCTGACTCATCTCCACTAATGTAGGTCAAATGTCATGAAGATCAAGAGGACTTTCTCGGCTTGTAATGTTAGGCTAGGGTTAAGGATAGATGAGAATCGAAAAAAGAAACGCAAACTCACCCTAGACAAGCACGGTGGCGATAATAGACTCCTCTGTTCACCGAACAAAAACTAATGCCTTTTTACTTCTAGATTCGCCTATTCTCCCACAAAAGTAACGTCCACAAACACCATCCCCCACTAAATTTTTTTGTTTTTTTTTGTTTTTTGAACACGAAGTTAAATTGACATTTAGATAGGCGAGGGATGAATGTAAAGGTTCATGTACGGTCTCAGAAAACTCCTCACTTAACGACTCTCGCTGGCCAGGCGTTCGACGCTCGGTGAAAGGATCACGTGCAATGCCAAGGTGAGTGGGTGAAAGTAATGCATGATATATTGCAAGGCTCAGGTTCTCAGGCGGTAAAACAAATGAATCTAGTTTTTTTCTTCTTTTTTTCTTTTTTTTCGGCTCAAAGAGGGACTTTATGGATAACATGTTGCTAGGGTTAGCTTTTTGGCTCAAACGGTCCAAAGAGGGCCTCTATCCTATCAACACAACAAAGACCTAGGATTTCACCTGGACAAGTCCTTCGGGTAAGTTCTAGCATTCTCATTGCGATAAAAAGTCTCAAAATTGCATACAAAACCACACAGCGTAATAGGAAAAGCAGATAGACATGTGCTCAGAAATACAGATAGCAACATCAAAAGCAAGCATGATAGATCAACCACACAGTCAAAAATATAGAGACACATACCGAATGGAAGAAGAGGGCTTAACATGAAGTCATCATTGAAGCCCAAAGTCATATGTAATACAACACTCAGTTCGGTACAAATATCAAAATAAATTGAAACCTAACTACTTTAAAAAAAAATGAACATCAACAAATAGAGAGGATAACAAAAGAAAAGAAAATGATAGCCCCCCCCCCCCCCCCCCACACCAAAACGAAAAGCA
>NW_010361020.1:901437-903708 GCF_000414095.1 Morus notabilis | reverse complement strand
CGTCGGGGAAGGGCGGATAGTTGGTGAAGCCAGAATTTTGAGGCCATGCTCCAAAATAATCGGCCGCATAATGTGCCAAGCATTGTTGACGCTCCTGTACGTCCGTGACGCGACGAAGGATACGTTGTTGCTCAAGCTGAAGATTGGACATCTGAATACCCTGTTGAACAAGTAACTCACCGATATCGTTGAGGCTGTAACTGGTGCCTTCTGTACCCGTAGAGGAAGATGCCATAGGGCGTGAGCATCAAGCCATTGTCCGCGCCTCCATACGCTCACGTACTCTAGACTCGTGGGCGACCCGATCAAAGTCACTTCTGGGAGGAGGAAGACGTGGTCTGGGGCCCACAGGTGGAGGTGGAGGATTGGCCGGATCCTCGATAATGAAACCCAGCCCCGTAGGATTAGGTTGACCCCCGGACCATTGAGTGGTGCGTGTGACATTACGATGGTCAAGGGTACCAAATTGTAAACAAGGCTCATCCTCCGAAATTGAAACACCAGCGGCAAGGCATAACCCAGTGATGAGACTTACATGCCCATGTCCGCCGGTCGTGGTTCCACGAGCAATGTGCAAGATACTGTCTTTAATGAGTCTGCCCACATTGATGGATTTCCCGGCGCAAATGCAATAGAGGAGTACCACCCGATCTCTCAGAATTTCAGAACGCTGAGTGGAGGGCATCAAGGTAGACATGACGAATAAGTTCCACATCTTCGCATAGATACTAAGGCACGAACTGGGAAGATGTCGGGGAGACTCTGGATTGTTGGTTGAATAAACTCAATCAGACCCAGGAGCGGCAAGTTCACGCAAAATCTGTTGATAGTCTGGCCCTTCCTCTAGTAATCGATAGTACTCATCATTAGTGATGTTCGGTAGGTCGAAAAAAGAATTGATCGTCTCGGTAGTGAAAGACACTGAAACCCCGCGGACCTTGACTTGTTGGTTATCCCTTTCTATGTGGGCGTTGGCGTAGAATTCTCGGACCACACTAATGTTTCCAGTGGCAGGAACCTGACATAGTTGTTGCCACCCCCTCTGGTTGATCATCTGAAGTAACTACCCATCCCCCTCATCCAGTTGAAAAACCGATTCCATGATAATAGTCTTGTTCTTGTCATTCCATAATTTATACTTCTTCGCTGCCTCATTGTTGACAAATGAGTGCTTAACTGTAAAGGACGAAGTCGACGCGGAAGCGGTGATTTTCTTTTTCTTCCCCGGTGCCATAACAATAACACTTGGACCAAGAGCAACAATTTCGCCCGAGCACCAACAATTACTCAACAACCCTCAAAACTCTCCCCCAAACTTGAGTCGAATCACCGGCGACAACCACACTTTTCCTTTTTCTTTTTTTTTTACTACTTACTACAACCTGCGTTTCTACCACACAAGGATGTCTCACGTTGAAAAAATAAGTCTCAAACACAACAGTCTATTAGGCATTTTATCGAGCATGTAATGTGCATAAACTGAAATTTCCAAGCCTAATCTTCAAAGTTCATCAACACACCCCAACAATACCATCAAGTTTCATCAAGAAGAATACTTACCTTGGTCGGATTTTATTGGAGCCCTAGAACCATTGGAACACGTTGGAAAGTTTTCCATTTTTGTTGCAGAAATTCCGGTGATGTGGCTCCTTGGTGGCTGTCGAAATTAGTTAATGGTGGCCGGATTTGTGAGGAGAAAGGAGGGGTTGTGGTAGTTGGAGAGAGATGAGTGAGCGGGGGGGGGGGGGGAGGGAGAGAGAGAGAGAGATGTAGGAGGTGTTTTGAAAATGGGGTGTTCGAATTACCCCTTATTCAACGTTTTTTTTTTTTTTTTGAAATCCATCAGGCAATATGTCGCCTGATTTCAGGCGACGTATCGCCTCTCGCTCTGTCCCAATCTCTTTTTTTTTCTTTAGGCGATATGTCGCCTGATTTCAGGCGACGTATTGCCTCTCACTCTGTCCCAATCTCTCTTTTTTTTTTATTTAGGCGACGTATCGCCTCTCGCTCTGTTTTGCTTCTTCAAAAAAAAAAATTTTTTTCGAACAAAGAGCTCCATTGGACGCATAATTAAAGAAACATCATATGTGGGTTGCCTCCCATGAAGCACTACGTTTAAAGTCCTTAGCTAGACATAGTACCTCATGTTTCAAATGTCCTCGACGAGCTTGAGACTCGCAATCTTTTCCACCTCGCCTCCGAAATAGTGTTTAAGGCGTTGTCCGTTCACTTTGAAGGCAGGTTCATCTCCTCTTTGTATCTCAACAGCGC
>NW_010361020.1:901074-901240 GCF_000414095.1 Morus notabilis | reverse complement strand
TGAGTTGAAGAAGTCTATTCTCTCCCGAGGCCTTCAAATCAAAGTTGAGCTTCTTAATGGCCCAATGCGCCCGGTGTTCAAGCTCGAATGGTAGATGACACGCCTTCCCAAACACCAACCGGTACGGAGACATGCCGATAGGTGTCTTGAACGCTGTCCTACATGC
>NW_010361020.1:858138-900503 GCF_000414095.1 Morus notabilis | reverse complement strand
GATGAGATGAAGAAGGGGAATTTGTGAAAGTGAGAGAAAAGGGGAGTGAAGAAAGAGAGACCGGGGGGGGGGGGGGGGGGAGAGGAGAAAGAGAGATGAAGAAGGGGAATTTGTGAAAGTGAGAGAAAAGGGGAGTGAAGAAAGAGAGACCGGGGGGGGGGGGTTTGAAATCCATCAGGCAATATGTCGCCTGATTTCAGGCGACGTATCGCCTCTCGCTCTGTCCCAATCTCTTTTTTTTTCTTTAGGCGATATGTCGCCTGATTTCAGGCGACGTATTGCCTCTCACTCTGTCCCAATCTCTCTTTTTTTTTTATTTAGGCGACGTATCGCCTCTCGCTCTGTTTTGCTTCTTCAAAAAAAAAAATTTTTTTCGAACAAAGAGCTCCATTGGACGCATAATTAAAGAAACATCATATGTGGGTTGCCTCCCATGAAGCACTACGTTTAAAGTCCTTAGCTAGACATAGTACCTCATGTTTCAAATGTCCTCGACGAGCTTGAGACTCGCAATCTTTTCCACCTCGCCTCCGAAATAGTGTTTAAGGCGTTGTCCGTTCACTTTGAAGGCAGGTTCATCTCCTCTTTGTATCTCAACAGCGCCGAATGGAAAGACTTTCATAACCGTGAATGGACCGGACCATCGTGATTTGAGTTTTCCGAGAAAAAGTTTAAGGCGAGAGTTGAATAAAAGTACCTTCTCTCCTGGAATGAAGTCGCGGCGGAGGATCCTCTTGTCATGCCATTGCTTTGTGCACTCCTTGTAAATCCTCGCATTCTCATACGCCTCATTACGAATCTCCTCCAATTCAATGAGTTGAAGAAGTCTATTCTCTCCCGAGGCCTTCAAATCAAAGTTGAGCTTCTTAATGGCCCAATGCGCCCGGTGTTCAAGCTCGAATGGTAGATGACACGCCTTCCCAAACACCAACCGGTACGGAGACATGCCGATAGGTGTCTTGAACGCTGTCCTACATGCTTGAACGCCGTCTTATATGCCCATAGAGAGTCGTCAAGCTTGTTTGACCAATCCTTCCAATTTGATTGCACGGTCTTCTCTAAGATAAGCTTGATCTCCCGGTTGGAAATTTCTACTTGGCCATTTGATTGAGGATGGTAAGAAAGGGCCATCTTGTGCCGGACTCCGTACTTGGCCATGAGCGCATCAAACACCTTGTTGGCGAAGTGAGTGCCCTCATCACTAAGTATAGCTCTAGGTGTGCCAAAATGTGAGAAAATGTTCTTTTGAATAAACTTGACAACCACACGAGCATCATTTGTGGGAGTTGCAATAGCTTCAACCTATTTAGTCACATAGTCAACTGCCAAAAAGATATAGAGATTACCAAATGAAGGCGGGAATGGTCCCATGAAGTCGATCCCCCACACGTCAAATATCTCAACCTCTAATATATTGGTGAGGGGTCGCTCATGTCGCCTCGAAATGTTGCCTACACGTTGGCACCGGTCACAATTCTTAACAAATTCATGATAATCCCGATGCAGAGTAGGCCAATAGAACCCACTCTCTAAAACCTTAGCGGCGATCCGTGCAACTCCAAAATGCCCACCGACGGGAGATGAATGGCAATGAAACAAGATATCCGGTGTTTCCTTTTTCGGCACACACCTCTGAATGACTTAATCGGCGCATCATTTGAAAAGAATGGGATCATCCCAAATGTAGTGCTTCACATCATGCATGAACTTCTTCTTTTGTTGAGAGGTTAAACCCGGTGGCAAAGCTTTACATGTAAGATAATTGACAAGATCAGCATACCACGGGAGTTTTACCTAAACTGCAAACAATTACTCATCTGGGAACGACTCTAGAATGGACGAAGCTCCTTGTTCTTCAACAACTCCTTCAACGCGAGATAGATGGTCGGCTACCACATTTTCAACGCCTCGCTTGTCCCGGACCTCCAAATCGAACTCTTGTAGCAATAAAACCCATCTAATCAATCGGGGTTTCGCATCTTTCTTCTCGAACAAGTACCGGATGGCCGCATGATCCGTAAATACAATAACCTTGGACCCAATGATGTAAGGCCGGAACTTGTCGCATGAGTATACCACTGCCAACATCTCTTTCTCAATTGTTATGTAATTCTCTTGGGCCTCATTGAGAGTGCGGCTTGAATAGTAGATTGCCCGAAAAACTTTTTCCTTCCGTTGGCCAAGTACGGCTCCAATATAGTCACTAGCGTCGCACATAATCTCAAAGGGTTCACTCCAATCTAGGACGATTAGGATGGGGGCCGCTATGAGCTTTACCTTAAGCATACTGAAGGCTGTGAGGCAAGAGTCATCAAAAAGAAATGCCACATCCTTTTCCAATAAGTTGCAAAGTGGCTTGGCGATCTTAGAGAAATCTTTAATGAATCGCGGGTAAAATCCCGCATGGCCAAGAAAACTTCGAATTCCCTTCACATTTGTTGGTGGTGGGAGATTCTCAATTGTGGAAATCTTGGCTCGATCCACCTCCAAACCTAGTGACGAAACTCGGTGACCAAGGACGATCCCCTCCTTCACCATGAAGTGGCACTTCTCCCAATTAAGCACAAGGTTTGTCTCTACACATCTTTGAAGCACCAACCCAAGATTGTGCAAACAAGAATCAAAAGATGATCCAAAGACTGAGAAGTCGTCCATAAATACCTCCATAATATTCTCCACCATGTCGGTAAAGATGGCCATCATGCATCGTTGGAAGGTAGCCGGCGCATTGCATAAACTGAAAGGCATCCGGCGGAAGGCGAATGTACCATATGGACAAGTGAATGTGGTCTTCTCCTAGTCCTCCGGGGCAATGACAATTTGGTTATAACCCGAATAGCCATCAAGGAAGCAATAGTACTCGTGCCCCGCCAATTGATCTAGCATTTGATCAATGAAGGGCAATGGAAAATGGTTTTTCCGGGTGGCCTTGTTTAGCTTCCTATAATCAATACACACTCGCCACCCCGTTACCGTGCGAGTTGGAATGAGCTCATTTTTCTCATTTTTAACTACCGTCATGCCACCCTTCTTTGGCACCACTTGCACCGGACTAACCCATGAACTATCAAAAATGGCATATATAATACCGGCATTTAATAGCTTCAGAACCTCCGCTCTCACAACCTCCTTCATTGCGGGATTAAGTCTCCGTTGGTGTTCAATAGAAGGCTTGTAGGAGTCCTCCATGAGAATCTTGTACATACAAATGGCCGGACTAATACCCTTAATGTCAGAAATTGACTAAGCAAAAGCGGATAAGTACCTTTTTAGCACGTTGATCAACTTCCGTTCGTCCTCCTCGCTCAAAGATGCCGATATTATGACCGGCTTAGTAGAGTCATCTCCCAAGAATACGTAGCGAAGATGGTCGGGTAATTGCTTCAAAACTAGCCCGTCACTAGTGGTGGTTTTCAATTCTGAGCCTTTATAAAGTGTGGGCACTTTAAGTACATCCTTTTCCTTCGGATTAGCCTTCTCCTCTGGTAGTGCCTTTAGAGCATAGACAATATCAATCAAGTCCACTTCACACGCACCGAACTCTACCCCAAGATCCCCTTTAGAGAACGGTGTTGAAAGACATCTCTCCAAAGGGTCCTTATAAATAATGGTTTGAAAGAAGTCCTTTAAGCACGGGGCTACCACATCTACCCGGTTACAACTTGGTCACTTTTCCAGAAATTTCATGGCGTTACTAATGTTGAACTTTACCTCTTCGCCGTTCACCCGGAGTGTCAAGTTACCATCATGGACATCAATCAAAGCCTTCCCGGTCGCAAGAAAAGGTTTGCCCAGAATAATAGGAATTTCCTGGTCTTCCTCCATGTCTAACACCACAAAGTCAACTGGAAAAATGAATTTATCAATTTTAACCAAGACATCCTCGATAATACCTTTAGGGTAGGTGAGAGAGCGGTCCTCCAATTGGAATGAGATGGTGGTAGGTGTGATCTCTCCAAGGTCCAGCTTCCGGAAGATAGAGAGAGGCATGAGATTGATGCTAGCCCCGAGATCACACAAGGCCTTCTCAATGTGAAGTTCTCCAATGATGCATGGTATGGTAAAACTACCCGGATCCTTCAACTTCTCCAGTAGTTGTCTTTTTATGATAGCGCTACACTCTTCCGTAAGCTTCACCGTTTCATAGTCCTCGAGTTGCGCTTCTTGGACATAACTTCCTTCATGAATTTGGCATAGTTTGGCATTTGCTCTAGAGCGTCCACAAAGGGGATGTTAATGTGGATCCTCTTGAAGATATTGAGAAATTTCTCAAATTGCTCGTCAAGCGCCTTCTTCTGGAACCGTTGAAGGAATGGCAATGAGGGAGTGATATGAGGTGGGTTATCCAAAAAAGTGATCGAACCCGGTCTAACCACCGGTGCTTCCTTTTTAGCCTTCAGATTTTCCTCCTTTGAATTATCCTTACCATCGTCGTTGCTCTTGATAGGCTCCTCATCAACCACGGCGTTTTGAACACTCGGGCCTTCAAGCTCTTTGCCACTCCTCAATGTGATGGCCTTGCACTCCATTGGGTTCTTTTCAGTGTCGCTTGGGAAGGACCTTGATGATTGCCCTTTTATAGCATTAGCCAATTGGCCAACTTGTGTTTCTAGTGCCTTCATAGTGCCTCCCAAATTAGTGCAGTGAGTTTCAATGTTGTTGAGACGAGCGTCATGTTGATCAAGACGAGCCTTAGAGTCCACAATATATGTCTTCAAAAGTTCTTCAAGTGATGAGGAAGGCTTTTCCATTGCCGGTTTACTCGACTCCAGAGTTGGTTGTAAAACATTCCGGTTGTTGGCATAAGAGAAATTCTCATGGTTTCTGAGCCCGGGATGATAGTATGTCGGTAAGTTGTTATTGGGCCTAAAATTGTAGCTTCGGTTGACAAAGTGACATTGCTCATCATATGAATCACTTGAGCTCGAAGCTTGTGCCATCTTTACAGCTTCTTGATTACCATTGGCATTGGCTGCGGTTAGTCCCTAGATTTGATTAGTCAAGAGCGCCATTTAAGCCATAAGAGACGTCGTTTGATCCACATCATAAATTTTGCATATACTAAAATTTCATAAATCCCTGCTGCTCTCTTCACAGTGGACCGCTCGTTTTGCCATTGACAACTATTCATTGCCATGTCCTCAAAGAGATTGAGTGCATCCCCGAGTGTCTTTGACAAGATGGTTCCACTAGCCGCTGCATCAATATGAGCCTTAGTTTGCCCAATAAGCCCATTGTAGAAAAGTTGAACTTAGAACCAATCCTCAATACCGTGTTGAGGACACTTGTGGAGTATCTCTTTAAACCGTTCCCACGCCTCATATAATTGTTCATACTCAAACTGCCGAAATTGAGTAATCTCGGCCCTCAATTGAGACGTCTTGGAAGGCGGAAAAAATTTGATGAGGAACTTTTGGGCCATGTCCTCCCATGCGGCTACACTCCCTGATGGTAAAGATTGAAGCCATGACTGAGCCCAGTCTCGCAAGGAGAATGGGAAGAGTTTCAAACGGATGATCTCGGCACTCACTCCATTAATCTTCACTGTGTCACAAATCTCTAGAAAAGTGGCCAAATGGATATTGGGATCGTGCGGCAAGCCTCCATATTGGTTCTGCTGGACCATATTGACGAGGGCCGGCTTGAGCTCGAAGTTGTTGGCATTGACTTGTTGACGTTGGATGCCCGAATAATTCTCGTTCACTACGGGCTTGAAATAATCTCGTAACGTCCGTTGCTGGTATGCTTGGTTTTGTTCCTCGGCCATGTTCTTAGCCCTAGCTCATCGTTCTCTCCTTAATGCTCGAACAGTTCGTTCGATTTTTGAATCCAAAGGCAAGAGTTCCAAGCCACGTGCTTTTTGCATGCACCTACGAACACAACAAAAGAAAAATAGATAAATAAATACAAATAAAAAAAAACTTAGATTAAAACAAGATATTTCTTCACTATAGTAATTTAATTCTTAGCCGTTCAATCCCCCAGCAACGGCGCCAAAAACTTGTTGCAATATAATTTGACTACGCTTGCAAGTGCACAAGTCATACAAGTAATATAGTGGTCCGAAGACCGATATCGTCCCACGAGGATTGACGTTAAGAATATAAACTAACTATTGTGAATATCATATCTTAACTTTATCTAAGCGATCAAATTTGGATGTGATAAACTCAAAGAAAAACTAAAATAAAGGAAAACTAAATCGAAAGGAAAGATGACAGTAATTAATAATATGTGCTGAAATTAGAACGAAAAATCAATATGATAAAAATGCTAGGGTCTTGACTTCACTCTATTGCGATTATGTTTCTCCGTAGTAATGTGCCTAACCTAACTCAACGTTCTCAAGAACCTAGAGTGATGTATATCCTTATACCCTCTCTCGAGTGCCGCCTAAAGAATGTGTAGGTGATATCAAGCCTATATCTCTATACAACTATTCATCCCTACCTTCATTAAGTTCCACTCTAGAAACAATTCCTAGAATTCCACTTCTCAATTTCACAACCTAAAATTGTTTCGGTTATCTAGGCAATGTTTATCTCTCGATCTCACACCAACCTAAGTTGTTCTATCTGTTTCTTGATTGCTTGAACGTTCACCTCTCGAGTATTAATCCTCACAACAAAAATCTGCCCAATTCAAAATCTCATAAAGCATGGCAATATGTAAATCATAGATTTAGTAGCAATAATTCAAAATAGAACACGGAAGAAACGAAGAGCTTAATTAAATGCACATTAAAATGTCAAAACAATAATCACAAATAGAGATTCATCTAAACCCTAACAAATAAGAAAATTAGCCACACATCATGTGGCTCACAGTCTCAAAATAATATGCCAAATCTAGAGAAATACAAGAAGAAAGAGAAGAAAGAACGCTTGGAATTCTTGAAGAACTGCTCCAATCTCCAATCCTCTCCGATTCAGTTTTTCTCTTTTTGAAAACCCTTTTTCTCCTCCCTTTTTGCCGTTTTTAGTCTCCCCTTTTATATCCCACGTTTTGCACGCCTCCCCAGAAGCCAATCACTTTCCATAAAAATCTCCTTTCTTAATCTAGGGCAAAAACGCGTGTTTTTAATGAAATTGGGAGGCGACATATCGCCTATAAATAGGTGACATATCGCAACTCTCTCTATTTTCTGTGCACAGACTAGGGCAGGCGACATATCGCCTGTAGGTGGTGACATATCGCCTAGAGTCGGCGACATATCACCTGGAAGGAAGCGACATGTCGCAGCTCTCGCTGTCTCTTCTTCGATTTTTGCTCCTTTTCAAGCCGCATTGCCATCTGAAGGCGACGTATCGCCTCATTCTCTGTCTTTTTTATCTAAAATGCCTCAAAACTCAGCGATTTCATCCATTACTGCACACTTAAGGGAAAATGGTCAAATTCACATAAAAACTTGAGGAAAAACATGTCGAACTAGCTAAAGGAGTAACGAATGAGTGCATAAATTACGCACTCATCAGTAGACATTTTGAAGCCATCAACAATAGGTTAGACTCACTAGACCAATCTGTTAGAGAAATTAAGGACAATATAGCATGTCTAGCAAAACAACAATTACAGTCACAGCCAATGCCTGAGGAAGAACTTGAGCTACAAGTTCAGCCAGAGCCTGAGGAAGAACTTGAGCCACAGGTTCAGCCTGAGCCTGAGGAACAACATGAGCCACAGGTTCAGCTAGAGCCTGAGGCTCAACTTGAGCAACAGGTTCATTCAGGGCCATAGTCTGAATCCAAGAATGAAAAGTGACTTAAAAGGCCCAGCAAGTATTTTGAGTCGCCTTACACAGATCCCCTGCGTAACGTGAGGAAGAAGATGTGGACCTTTAAAGATGCTGTCGAGGCCTTTAACAAGTGGTTCGCTGATACTAGTACAGACTCTGAGCTGATTAAGTGCGGTTTTGAAGATTGGAGGAAGGACTTCTTCCGGATCATCTTGAAGCCAGGTGAATGGTTGTTCAATGATGTAAGTAATCACAACATATTTTCTAAATTTCTAGTCTTATTTTTTATACCATTATCATTATACTTAATTTATTTTTTATGACTTACAACAAATTGACGAGGCATGGAGTCTTCTATCGATTAGAAGGTCACGGGCACCCGAAAGGCAGTTCAATAACGATATTATCATCCTAGATAATGTATTTTGCCAAAAGTTGATAGCGCGATTCATCACCAACAAAAAGAACTTGGCAACGTATACATTTGACAACGATCTAGATGAATATGTCTGTAGAAAAAAGCACATGATTGGCTAGAAATGGGATGGCGTGCAGGGCTTCACTATGCCTCTTAACATTGAAAGGAAGCATTGGGTTGCGCTTTATGTTGATTTATCTGAATTTAACATAAAGGTGTATGACTCAGCTGTTTTGATGTACAGAGATCAACAAATGCAAAAACACGTGGAGCCAATCTCTATCATGATGCCCAAGTTCTTGAAGTACACAGGTTTATTTAACCATCTAGGCGATAAACTTGACTGTGCGTGGCCAATCGTTCATCCCAAGTGGTTGGTCCACAACCTTAGATCATGTGACTGCGGAGTTTACACATACAAATTTATCGAATACCTTGTCCGCAGAATCCCGTTAAAAGACCTCACTGAAGAACAAGTAGAAGCTTACCTGTTGGAACTTGCAGTCGAAATTTGGAGTGAGTACAAGCTTAAGAGGCCCATGAGTAGTAGTATATGAAATGTTGGTTGTTTTGCTTGTTGTAAAATGTATACACAACATTATTGGTGTTGCAGTATTTTTATTATTGGCATTACAATGCATTTATACTTATCACATTCAACGGGTTATTTTGGCTCTGGGGAAGCTTATATTTATGGGGAAATGCTGCCAAAATTTTTACACAATAATGTATGTCCGGGGGGGAACGGGCGCGCGCGCGGGGGTGGCACGGGTGCGCGTGCGCGCAGGGGGGCACTGGCGACCAGAACCGACCGAGAACACAAGAACAGACCAAAACCAACTAACATAGCAAGAACAGACCAGAACCGACCGAGAACAGATCGAAAATAGACAGAGAACAAACCAAGAACAGACCAAGAACAAACTCTAACAAAACATTAAAAAACATACATTTTTACATATTTTTTTGACTTTTTGGGTATTAATAAACATTGTAATTTATAAAAGAGAAAAAAAAATTGGTTAGAAAAGAAAAAACCTAGAACAGACCAAGAACAAACTCTAACAAAACATTAAAAAACATACATGTTTACATATTTTTTTGACTTTTTGAAAATTAATAAACATTGTAATTTATAAAAGAGAAAAAAAAAATTGGTTAGAAAAGAAAAAACCTTAAACGACCAAGAACAAACTCTAACAAAACATTAAAAAACATACATTTTTACATATTTTTTTGACATTTTGGGTATTAATAAACATTGTAATTTATAAAAGAGAAAAAAAATTGGTTAGAAAAGAAAAAACCTAGAACAGACCAAGAACAGATCAAGAACAAACTCTAACAAAACATTAAAAAACATACATTTTTACATTTTTTTTGACTTTTTGGGTATTAATAAACATTGTAATTTATAAAAGAGAAAAAAAAAATTGGTTAGAAAAGAAAAAACCTAGAACAGACCAAGAACAAACTCTAACAAAGCATTAAAAAACATACATTTTTACATATTTTTTGACTTTTTGGGTATTAATAAACATTGTAATTTATAAAAGAGAAAAAAAATTAGTTAGAAAAGAAAAAACCTAGAACAGACCAAGAACAAAACATTAAAAAACAT
The DNA here is from genome assembly GCF_000414095.1 of Morus notabilis. NCBI lineage: Eukaryota > Viridiplantae > Streptophyta > Magnoliopsida > Rosales > Moraceae > Morus > Morus notabilis. The sequence continues at coordinate 890,729 of NW_010361020.1, read as the reverse complement.
ACATTTTTACATATTTTTTTGACTTTTTGGGTATTAATAAACATTGTAATTTATAAAAGAGAAAAAAAAATTGGTTAGAAAAGAAAAAACCTATAACAGACCAAGAACAGCCAAGAACAGAACAAGAACAGCCAAGAACAGAACAAGAACCATCTTGGTCTGTTCTTGGTCTGTTCTACGTTTTTTCCTTTTTAACCAATTTTTTTTTCTCTTTTATAAATTATAATGTTTATTAATACCCAAAAAGTCAAAAAAATATGTAAAAATGTATGTTTTTTAATGTTTTGTTAGAGTTTGTTCTTGGTCTATTCATAGTATGTTTTTGGTCTGTTCTAGGTTTTTTCTTTTCTAACAAATTTTTTTTTCTCTTTTATAAATTACAATGTTTATTAATACCCAAAAAGTCAAAAAAATATGTAAAAATATCTGTTTTTTAATGTTTTGTTAGAGTTTGTTCTTGGTCTGTTCTTGGTTTGTTCTAGGTTTTTTCTTTTCTAACCAAATTTTTTTTCTCTTTTATAAATTACAATATTTATTAATACCCAAAAAGTCAAAAAAATATGTAAAAATGTATGTTTTTTAATGTTTTGTTAGAGTTTGTTCTTAGTCTGTTCTTGGTCTGTTCTAGGTTTTTTCTTTTCTAACCAATTTTTTTTTCTCTTTTATAAATTACAATGTTTATTATTACCTAAAAATTCAAAAAAATATGTAAAAATGTATGTTTTTTAATGTTTTATTATAGTTTGTTCTTGGTCTGTTCTCTGTCTATTCTCGGTCTGTTCTGGGTCGGTTCTGGTATGTTCTTGCTGCGTTAGTCGTTTCTGGTATGTTCTTGTGTTCTCGATCGGTTCTGGTCACCAGTGCCCCCCCGCGCGCGCGCGCCCGTGCCACCCTACGCGCGGGTGCCTGTACCCCCGCATTCCCATAAATATAAGCTTCCCTAAAGCCATAATAACCTGCTGAATACATTTTACAACCTGTTGAATATAATAAGTGTAAATACATTGTAACACTAAAATTTATAAATCATGATTACATCGTTGCGTTTTTACATTTCTTCTGATAGTGTCCATATTGCCCACACCTAGCACATCGATTCTGTCTTCGTGTGAACTTACCTATGCTGGGAATGCATTTTTGCTTTGGCCTACCCCTCTTTAGTACAGCTCGCGGTAGAAGAAGGTGAACTTCTTTTACGTGATTTAGAATATCCCATTGCGAAGTATTCGGCACAGGATAGATTGTCTCAGCATACACAAGAGCCCAAACTTCTGTCCTGTAGTATTTTGAGCATAAATCATAGAGTGACATACCTGCTTCTCTACAACATGATATTGCATGCTCGCATGGTATCTGCTCAAGGTCGAACACACGACAAGTGCAACTCCTCGCTCCAATGTTGACAATTGCAGTGGCCTATCCACCTGTCACTTGGAACTCAACAGTATTAAGTCTTGTGGCCGTTAGAAATCCCGCTTTGTTGTGCCTCTCACGAAGAGTTTTTTCCACACTTGGTGTTAATAATGTTTTAGTTTTAGAAGCTTCGACCCACCTGTTATTAAACCACTCTGACATCTTCGCTTGTATAAAATTAAAGAGGGCAATGATAGGGTAATCTCGAACATCTTTGAGCATTGCATTAACTGACTCAGACATGTTTGTGGTCATAATATTATATCGATTTCCTTTAAAATGAGCACGAGACCACATTTCAAAACGAACTTGCTCCTGTAGGTATCTAGCAATACTGGGATATCTTGCAGACAACTCATCAAACAAGACAGAAAACTCGTCAATGCGGTAGGCCTCAGCGGTTTTAAAGAACAATGGCAGAACACCGCTACATCTGAAATTACTCTTGATGTTTTGAGACACATGCCATGTGCAACAACTGTGATGTGCTAATATATAAACTGTAGACAATGCATTACTTATACTTTGATTCCTATCAGAAATAAAAACTAATTCCTCAGAATCAATGATAAATTCCTTCAAGTTCGAGAAGAACCATGTCCAGGATGCATCATTCTCTGAGTCTACAATGGCTCATGCGATGGAATAACAATGACGTTCACTATCCTATGCAGTGGCAACTAACAACGTACCTCTGAATTTTTCCTTCAACCACGTTCCATCAACACTGATAACTTTCCTCATGCAACCAAAACCTCGTATACAAGGTCCATATGCTAGGAAAAGATAGATAAAACTGTTATGTTCATCAAAATGAATATTGGTGATGCTGTCGTGATTAGTAAGAAACACCATATGAAAGTATGATAGGAGCTTAGTGAAGCTTTCTTCGGCCGTACCTCTTATGAGTTGAAGTGCATGCTCACGAGCCTTCCATCCTTTGTAATAACGGAAGTCCGTCCCGAATTCGTCATGGGCATATTTCTGAATTGATTTAGGAACCAGACCCTGTTTGATGCCTATAAATTGGTTTTTCACGCAACTTCCAATAACGGAGTACGTTGCTTGCCTGTGCTTCGCTGAACGCTTTTCTAACGAGCAAGAGTGAACACCATTATACTTGTGGATTACAAACATGTTCGATAGTCTCAGTTTGCAGGCTCGGATATGCCACACACATTTCGGATCCACACACTCTACTACAAACATATCTTTATTTGATTTTGTTGTTCGAAACTCAAACTTCCCCTTCAAAGCTATTAAATGCAGCTTTTCCTTCAAATCATTCTTACTTGTAAAGTACTGACCAACTTCTAAACTAGATCCGTCACTGAAGGTAGATCCATGAGATGATCCAAACTCAGTCTTGTCGATACAAACTAAAGGACCAGCAACTTCTACTTCATTTAAAATGGTTAGTGGTTGTGGCTCTAGTTGTGGCTGTGACTCTAATTGTGGTTGTGACTGTGGTGGAATATCATTACGAGTCGAAAACTCATATGTAGCTACATTACCCATAAAATCACGATCAAAAAAATCATCATGCAAAGGATTTCTCCTAATTTTAACTCCATTAATATGTTCTTCTGGATTCATAAACTTCCCATCCACTATCACGTGTAGCGGTACCTCGTGGGCTATAGCCCTGAAGAATAACAAATCATCATTGTCTTTTATTACAATGGGCAACGATTTCTGTTTCAAATTCGGTACCCACGATAGCTGCAAAGAATTTTTTGTCCATCAATTCTACATTTTCTACAAATCTTGTCAACGAAGGTTTTGAGAGTATCCTTCTCATCCATATATATGCCAATTAAATTACAATCTGTATGCCACACCCAACAACTTTCAGTCTCATCCCATTTTCCTCCAATGTCAAAAAAAAATCCTCCACTGAGCCATTATTTAGATTTTAAAACTGCAAAAATTTAATCAAGATAATAATATGTCATTAAACCAAACCAAATATCTCACGAACAGACTAAGAACATACCATATAATGAGAACAGACCAAGAACATACCATATAATAAGAACAACCCAAGAACAGACCAAGAATAGACTAAGAACCGACTGTGCAATAAGAACAGACTTAAAACTGACCGTGCAATAAGAACAGACCATCAACAGACTAAGAACCGACCGTGCAATAAGAACAGACCAAGAACAGACCACGAACCGACCATGTTATAAGAACAAACCAAGAACAGACCACGAACCAACCATGCTATAAGAACAAACCAAGAACAGACCACGAACCAGAACAGACCAAAAACAGACCAAGAAACCGACCATGTATAAGAACAAACCAAGAACAGACCACGAACCGACCATGTTATAAGAACAGACCAAGAACCGACCATGTATAAGAACAGACCAAGAACAGACCACGAACCGACCAAGAACAAACCTTTTTTTTTCTAAACCCGGCAGATCTTCATCATATCAGACAATGTAAACTAGTCTTTTAACATGTAAAATTACTATTTTAATGGATTTTTAACATTTTTAACTACATTCTCATCTTAAAAACATATGAACAACAACGAAAAACACCATGAGAGATATAGAAAATGAAAGACTTACTTAGTAGCTCTTCTTCAAACTTCGTTTTGGACGAGAAACAAACGTTGAATGGCCAAGATAATAATGTTAATGAGGTTATGCGACGACGATGACTTGAGAAGAAGAGAGGAGAAATTGAAGGCGGCTGAGAGAAGAAAATGGCGCAAAATGGAAGAGGATGAGGAGAAAGAAAATCCTAAAAACATAATTGATGACGTGGAATGCTGATGTGAAAGTTGGATTATTTACCCAATTTATTTTTTTTGTGGTTTATTTACTTAAAAATGTATTTTATTTAGTCTATTTATACAAAGTGCTCCTGCCAAAATTAGCTCTGTTTCTTTCTATTATTTATTTTTTTTTTCTTTTGAGTTTTGATTTTCAGTATCTGGTGCTCCTTTTATCACAGAAAATATCTCTCCAGTTTTTTTCACAAACGACAAACATTTTCCAATTGAGAGAAAACAAAAATGTCGCTTTCTTCATGAATCTTTATTTTGTTAGTCCCCATAAAGTTAAAATTTGTTTTACGAGGGTAAAATAATAGGGGAGAAAATAAACTTGTGGCTCTTATTTGCCAGGGGAAATTTGTGGCTCATATGGTTCACTTGTTACTCTCATGACAAAATAAACTTGCTTCTCTGTAACCCGTTAAATAACAATTTGATAAATTATGTGATTTTTTTTTTTATCCAACAGAAGAAAATGGGGAGAGTTTTGATCAGAATTCAGATATCCCAGGCCCCACAGCCTCCCTTTGCTTTCCATGCCATTAAAAGAAAAAAATAAATAAATAAAGAATTAGTTTTGATGCTGAAAGTTACAACTTAGAAGAAGAATAAAAATGGTAACAAATAAGAACGAAAACATTTATCACCCAAGTTCTTATGTAAAACATTAGCGGCCGTTTAGAATATATATTTAAGTCAATAATTATGATTCAGTAGTAAAAATTTTTATGAAAAAAAATATTTTTTAATTTAAATTTTTTATAAGATAAAAAGTACTGTAATTAAACCTAAATTATGAGTTCAAATATATTCTCCAAATAATCCCTAGAATACTCAAATCTTTCCTTCTATTATGTTTAATAAAATACTACAAATGCTTCGATGAACGTCCTTGTCATTCAAATCGTTCATATCCACATATCAATGACGTAAAAAAAAATTAGCATTCGCAACCCTTTCTTTTAGTATGTTTAATATGATATTTATTATCATGACATCTATTCAGGCTCTCGTATTTTTTCTAATTTTGATATGTCAATTTTTACATTACAAACCTATTTTTTTTTTTCTTTTCTTTTTTTTTTTTTTGAAACAAGACGTTATTAGAATGGCGAAAGACCGACATAAGCAAAATTACCCCAAGTGCACAACTAATAAAGACTAGAAACTATGCTTAAATGAGCCCTAGAGCCCGACAACACTCCACTCTATAGGACCGAAAGAACCCAACGACATAATCTAAAAAGAGAGTAGAAGTCCAAAGATGCATGTTGTGAGAGTGCACAAGTCCAAAGGTGTGTTGTGTGATCACCAAAACAAATACGACAACAAATATTTCAGTCACTAATTAGCTTAACAAATATCATACTACAAAAATTGCATAATAAGAGCATATGCCAAAGGTTCATGTAGATTGGCAAAGCAAAAGTTAGCAACAGCGAGTATTGAGACTTCAAATAACATGCAGCCATAATTTGCTATCTCATGTTTCTATGCGTATAAGACTCGGCAAAAAAGGGTAAGAAGTCTGATCTTAACAACAGCAAAATCACAGCCATAGCTAGTGAGCAAACAAAAGCTCAATTTTTAACAGAATCCAAAACACGACGGTTCTAAAGCATCTTTCTTTTTCATTTCTTGATGAACTATACTTGGCGATCATCTGCTTCACAAAAAGCTTACCGATCTCCGAGCTACTAAGATCAGAAACCCAACCTAACTTTAACCAGTCAACTTAGTTAAGTATATTCCCATCTTGTATCCTTAGTCAAAAGAGCACACAAAGAAAAGCCTCCTCAGTGAGCTTGAGGTTAGCCTTGGCCTGCAAAAACTGCTTCTCCAAGGCAGCACTATCCCGCTCATTCTGGCACAACCGCATCGTTAGTGTCGACAATTGACACCGCAGACTATCCCTCTCCTCATTCAAATGCCTCTTTTGATTTTCCAGCGTAAGAACACCCTCCCTCTGCCACTCCAAATGGGAACTTGCGCTAAGTCCAAACGTCACAGTAGTAGACAACCAAGATAAATCAAACCCCAAAAGTTGAGCCTCCTTCCACAGCCCTTTGAGACGCTTGCACATCTCCTCAGTCATTTCTCTCCTTCTCGTTGAATGCAGGAAAAACAGCAGCTCCCCCAACGTTTCATAAGCAAAATGGCGCCATCTGGAGGTCCTGCTGCCCGAGCAAATGGCCAAATCTGGATGATCAAGACAGGCCTCCTCAAGCAATGCGGCATGGCACCTTGGAAGCATTGCCAAGCCCCGGAAGTCCACCAAGTCATCATTTGATGTTTCGGATTTGACTTGGACATGCGGCTGAGTTGAAGAAAGATCCTTTTGTGGGGCAGACTTTGTGCATTCCACTTGGACAGAATTTTCATGCGTTTGGTCTTGAGGTGCGCTGAACCTGGTAGCAACACCAACTAAAGCTTCTGTGAGGTTCTGCTGCGATTGTTTGGGGGCTGATGGTGTACTCTCTGCCGTCTCCATTACCTTATGCAGGGGATGCTTTCCGCTTTTATTATTCTGACAAGTAACAATTAACATTTACAACATTTGTAGAGGCAGTTCAAACCTTATTGCAGTCCTTGGTAGCTTTGGCCAATAACTCCGAAGCATCCGCAACTTTCTTGTCGCGACTTCTTTTCCTATTTCCCTTTAATCCCCGGAGGTTCTTTACACCCAGCATATCCTCCAACCATGTCTTTTCAGGAGGAGAGGACCTGATAACAGCATAATTTTCAAAGAATCAAGTAGTGTACATTGACAAAGATCAACAAAAAACTTAGCCTATATATGATAGATATCTGAAAGACAAATTAACACTCACACAATAGCAAGCATTTTAGTAAACGTGCAAAACTAACCACCAACTGAAACTTTACTATATTTCCCCACATCAGACTAGTCAACTAGATACCTGACTCAAGAAGGAAAAGATGAAACACCTAGGTCAGAGACGGTATTGCGAGAATCACAATGTTTTTCATCCCATAGTAATCTTGCTTTACAGTCGAAGTAGGGAGCGCGTTTTGCTCAACTAGAAAGGATGTGTAATGATTTTGGCAATGGCTCAATCTCATCGAATGTTAACAGAGTGGTGCTAGTGATCCCAATTTTTTCATACCAATTCACATAGCGAAGAGTTGTCATCTTTAATCTCATCTAGACGTGATAACCTTTTAATATCAACAAACTTCTTAATTTTTTAATCAACTTCCAATATGATATAGCATTATTTTGTATACTAGATTTCCACATTTTTATGCAAATAGCATACCTATTCATCAGCTGACCTAATGATGACCACAAGACACAAGGTACAAGCCTTACATGTAGTCTTACATATAGAACTCACATCCTATTACACTAAGGTTATTAAAAAAAAAAAAAAAAAAAAAAAAAAAAGAGGGGGGGGGGGGGGGGGGGGGGGGGGTTTCTTTTTGTCCTTTCATTTTCTGTTTTGCAAAGATATAATTGTTACTTGAGGGAAATTTTAAAAAAAAAATTAACCCATAATCTTTTCCACCTTCCATTTTCTCTTATGCAAAGATATAATTGTTAAAAAAAAAAAAAAAACCCATAATTTTCTTTTTTCCCTTAAGTGGAGGTAACATTTTGTAAACTACCGAAAGAAAATTGAACACGCATTAGTAAGGATCCAAAGAAGGTACCAAACACACTTCACTCTCAAAATCCTCCTGGTTAATGGGCATAATTTCTTTTTTCCCTTTCATTTTCTGTTTTGCAAAGATATAATTGTTACTTGAGGGAAATTTACAAAAAAAAAAAATTAACCCATAATCTTTTCCACCTTCCATTTTCCCTTATGCAAAGATATAATTGTTGCAACAAAAAAAAAAAAAAAAAAAAAAAAAAACCCCCATAATTTTCTTTTTTTGCCTTTAGTGGAGGTAACATTTTGTAAACTACCAAAAGAAAATTGAACATGCATTAGTAAGGGTCCAAAGAAGGTACCAAACACACTTCACTCTCAAAACCCTCCTGGTTAATCTACCAAACATAACTCAGCAGAAATTTCACTAAATTACACAATAAAATGGGGTTCCAAAAAAAAAAAAAAAAAACCTTACTTAGAAAAGAAGTAAAAAGAGGGGGAAAAAAATTGCACATGAACAAAAAAAAAGGTAAAAATGAGTACGTGTATGGTGAAATAATGAAAGAAAACCTAAGAAACAAAATGAGGTTTGGTTTAAAGAAGTAAACCTGCAAGGAGGAGTGTTGGGTGTAAAGGATGGGGACGACATTACTGGTTCTGGCTTGCTGGTCAAGCAATCTCTTTCCTCCACATTCTCTTTCTCTCCCCTTTTTATCTCACTAACCTCCAACTTTCCAAGGAAGTCAGAAAGCTACAAATGTGTTAAGGGAAAAAGGACTTCCTCTCTAAGATAAACAGAGGTTTCCAATTCCACCCCCTTTTTTTTTTTTTTTTGCCCTTTTCTTGAAAGCTACAAATGTGTTTGGTTCATAAATTAGAATTATAAATTATAATCATTTTTAATTTACGTGTATTTTTTATGAGAAAAAATACTATAACGAACCATGAACCATGATTCAATCGGGGTACGAATCCTCCAACCAAACAACCCCTAAGCTAGTGGGTGCACCCGACCTTGTTGGTATTTACATGTTGTGCCATTGAATTTTTATAGTGCGTTTGGTTAATAGATTCGTGTTATGATTCGAATCATCGTTCGTGATTCGTTATAGTATTTTTTCTCACAAAAAATACACAAAAACCAAAAATGGTTCTGAATCCATCAACCAAACGTCCACTTTTACATTTAAAATCTTAAAATTAACTAAGATGAGACTTTGGACGAAATTATGGGTTTAATTGAGTGATTTTAATGGTTATTTTAATATTTATTTATCAGTGATTATTATTTTTTTACTTGCCCGATATTAATTTGACGGTTGTAAAAAATTAAATAGACTAAAAAATATATAATAACTAATGAGATTAAATTATTATCAATTCACATCATTAAATATTTGTATTTAATTAGTAACTCACTATAAAAACATAATCATTCAAAATTCATATATAAATATATATATTTATGAATTATTAACCTTGTGGCCGTGGGTTTAACCCATGGTGGGCAAATTCGTTCCCTTTTTTTTTTTTTAATCATCAATAGCAATTAGAATTCGTTAAAAAGTCATCAAAGAGTTAGGATATACGACAATATAACGCACCATTAACCCAACAAAAGAGAATACTCTCACGATAACATGATTCGTACTCAAGATGGCCTTACTAAAACTTGTTTTTTTTTTAATAGTTAAAAAATACATTTTAGATTTTTGCTGAGGTAATATATTAAAAAGATCTCCACCCTCTATTTAATCCCCATATAATAAATAGAATAAAAGAAAAGGATTTCCATTGTTTCTCTCTTTTCTTTTCCAATATATTTTTTTAATGAATGAGAGCTTGGTATGGTAAAGAGGTTAAAATATAATGGGCGCAATTTTAAAGCTTCGTATTGAAAACTTGAATTAAAAGATTATGAATGCAACATCTTCATTTTTTCTTCAATCAATTTTCCAGCAGAAACCACATGTAGGAACTACAATTTTTTGCAGTCTTTTCTTATTTGCTTATCAACCCATCTCCAATAACTACTAGTCATAACTTTTCAAAACCTGAAAAAAAAAATAATATTAGACAACATTACACAAAATGCATATATAGCCTTATTTATACATATATATATCAACCAATCTCTTACTAGTGTGATCAAACCAGCTCAAGCTTACAAGAGGGAAATATATGATATATCCATGCCTTGGTTTAGAAGTCAAAGTCAACATTCTTGAGCCAGTTTGCTGTGTAATGGTTTTAGTCTTAGATAAGTGAACAGCAAAAGTTGTCGTAGAGGGATCATCTTGGTCGTTTGAAGAATGCAAAGAGATCATCACCAAGCTACTTCTTTTGAGAGCAAATAGTGGAAGGTGAAGTTGTGAGGAATCCACTCAATGGCCTTACAGATTTTCTTGTGTTGACAATGGTGGATACTTATATTCTTCCTTTGCGAATCGGGCATAAAATGGTCGACCATCTCTACCAAATCGATCAGGGACAGGCCTGAATCCTTTGCAAAAGACTCCACAATCTTGGGGAGAAGGATTTTCTGTTCTTTATGCACAATGAAGTTCGACTGAACGTATTCTTCCTTCGCCGTCTCCAGCTCCTCGAACACTCTTTTCGGTGTATATACACGAACCTAAACAAATAATGGAAGTGTTTAACAGAGATTATAAGATATGAGCACTTAAACAATAGCTATGAAAAACAGAAAAATCCTTCTTGCAGGATATCTTGTCATATTCTCTAACATTAGTCTAGAAGCTTGGATCCCATTTGATAGAACTTAGAACCAGTTTGGTATTGCTTCTTGTTGAGGCTCCAAATGTCATTTTCACATAAAACAATGTAAATAGTGTGTTAGCAAAAGTGTCTATTGGACAGACACGAATGCACTTTTACAGTTGTTTGGAGAAGCTAAGATGTTTAACTTAGTTTTTTGTTCTATTTCTCCTTTTGCTATAAGTAAAAATAGCCATATCTTTACGCTCTAATAACTACAATTTTTGTTTCAGTTTAAGTTTTGTCGTATATCCCTTTTCATTTCCTTGGAACTGTAATCAAGATAATGGAGCCTAAGTAGAGAACTGCATATTCTGGAGAAAACTTATGAAAGCAGTTTTAAATTGTGTTTTAAAAGATTGGCAAGGAAGTAAGTTTACCGCAGGATCATATTGGCTTCCTGAGCAGAGCGCAAAATGTAAAAGGGGTTCAGGATGATCAATGCCAAAAGCTTTTCTTGCATCTCCAACCTTGAATTTTGTTTTTGAAGAAAAGAGCAGCCTCAACCACTGGACAAACAAAATAAGAAGAAGAAGAAGATCAGCTAATAAGATAACTAATGGGAAAAAAAAAAGTAGGAAAGAAGCGATCAAATGACTTCAAAGACCACAACAAAGTAATCACGGCATATTTGACATAATCTTGTTACATGTGAAAATTTATATGATAAACAAATTTTGTTTGATCTAGAATTATGGAAAGGGAGTCTGGCATGTAAGCTGGTTTGAAGGAAGAGAATGAAATTTTGAATCATGATTGGAGCACGTCATGTCACGTGCACGAGGGTGTTTCCTTCAGGAGGTAAAAGTGCCAAAAACCCTTGTGGAAATGAGATAATTTACTTGTCCTGGACGAGGCAGTCGGCATCCTAGAATCGAGTTCTGTATCATATCCACGCTTATGGTGTGACCTCCCACATTGTAGGCAGCCTGAATCACACACGAGCTTCTAATGAGAATCACACTCAGCTCAACATTTTCTTCTTCAAATTTAAGTTGAAAAGGCCGTACTTACCTTGAGTACTAAAGAAACTCTTTTGAGATTGTTTTGTGGAATCCCATAAACCAAAAAGGCCTATCAACATATTTTCACCCAAAAAAAAAGTGATTGTGTCATTCACATACTCCACAAGAAATACTTTAAAACAGATACTCCACCAGAAAATCATTCGTTAGCTTCAGAAATTTACATGCATTACTAGCGCATTGTGAACATTAATCCAAAACGCCAACTTCTCCTCATGCTTCATCTTTCTGAGATCCACTTCTTCCAACTGATAGACAAGCGACCTGCAAAGAAACAACTTCGACGTCTCACAGATTTGCACCAAAGTTGTGTGAAACAATAAAGAGAAGCAAGGAAAAACCATGTAATATCAAACAAAAAGCACACAAGATAGAAATGGTTACTCTAAAACTAGATAAACCATGATGCAGAAGAATTGAGGTTTTGTACCTAAATTTTTGTAGCATGTTATCAATCTCTCTTAATTTCTCAGAGTCCCTACATATCCATTGAACCTTCAGCATTCTAAAGTAAGGTCTAGTAAGTCCTTCTGACTCATCCAAGTGAAAAGGGTTGTCAAGGTGTGAATTGAAAAATGGTATTTTCCTGCTTATTGAGCTCCACTTCTCACTGTGGCTGTGTATTGAAGCCTCATAAATTGATGATGAGAATGCAACAGGAGAGGAAGGGGAATCTTGATTGATCAAAGGCGGGTCTGAAAGTTCGCAGTATATGGCTGAAATACACCTTATCATCTCCTCGGATAGGCAGTTCGGTGTCTCTGGAACGTGGTCATACAAACTAGCACCTAAATGCTCTGCTAGACTTGCATTTGGTGTTGAACTTTCAGCTTGCTGAAACAATAAATTGAGGATTGATTATGCATTAGGTGGGAATATTACTTTCACAAACACCAATTATAGGAAGAAGCTACAATACATTCCAATTTTCGGGACATACCAATCTCAGTTGTTGGATGATGGAAAGAAACGACTCGATCGGTTGAACTTTTTTTTTTCAACTTTTAGGTGATAAATTTGTTTTAATTACTGAGATCGATCTTTCCATCACCTAGTGGCTGAGATTTGGCTGCATGGTAACTCCGAAATTTTTGTGGATGTTACTATAGAACCTTGTAGTGCAGTATTGCCCTTTAGTTAAATTTCTTGAATCTAGTTACCTCTAGCATTGACAAAGGTAAGGAGTGGTATGAATTCACAGCGTTATTTAGAAACTTCCTTGGTGAAGTTCTAAAGGAACAAAATGAACGCTGAGATAGAGACGAGTGACTGCGATGAATGCTCGAATCTAGAAGTTTCTCCGGTTCCCACATGTCATCACATTCCTGCAGGCTGCCAAGTGAATTTCGCGGCGGCATAAGATTACGAGAGTGGTGCAAAACTGAATTCTCTCTGTGTGGCATAATATCAGCTTGTCCAGAAACTTCCGAGGATGTCCCTTTCTCTGTAACTAAAGCTGAATCTAGTCTTCCATCTGCTGTTGACGCTGATGACATTTGTTGATCAAATGTTTTCCGATACAAGGAGAGAAGATACCGTTCCAAATACAGGATTTCCAGTTCCAACACTGTGATTTCCTTTATTAGCTCCTTAGTGGGCTGAAACCAAGTTGGAATATCAAATGATTAGCAAAAGCAAGAATTCTTAAAAACAAGAAATGATATAATATCTTCAAATGTAGATAATTGTAAAAAATAGTTAGTTACCTTTGGTACGGAATCATCAATTGCTACTTCATGTGACAATGGCTGATAACTAAGCGCTTTTTCCAGTGCATGACGTACCAGAAATTGGTCTTGTAATTGCCTTTGAAGCTTCATAATCTGCAGAACAAATAAAAGTCCTATAGGTTGAGAAATCAAGCCAAATTTTGACCAGACTAGTAGTTGCAATGTCCTTTACAATACTTGTGGAAAAAATCATAAGCATATTCTTTAGAAATCAAAGATCCAAATCTGCTCATATGCTCAGAAACTACTATCTCTCTCCATACCTCCTGGTTCAAAGAGCTCTGAACATCGGTTTTTTCGATATGCCTTTTCCGAGCTTCAGCAGAGCCTTTGGTTCCTACTATTTCCTTCTGTGAAAACAAGGGGAGAACACTTTGTAAGCAAAACTGCTCTAACCATTGGAATTTACCCGACCACAATAAAAAATTTAGAAAAAAAGAAACAAAAATCTAAACCTTAATGAAGGAAGAAAGAAAGAAAAACAAACTCTGAACTTCTCTACCATTTTGAGTCTGTTAGGAGCTTCAAGAATGGCGTTTAGTTTATCCCTTTTTGATTTTCTTTTAACTGGATCGCTGTCACAAAAAAGAAACACAAGAAGTTACGAAATGCATATTGTATTAGTGTATAGCTAGAACTTAATACAAACGTTTTTGAAAAATGTTGAAAAGTTTTCATCTGAACTTCACAGCTTAGTTTTATATGTGTTCATTTTCAATGCTAAAAAAAATATTTACCGATTCAAAAGTGGGATTCTTTTGTTCTTTTCTCCAAAAACTTTTCCCAAGTTACAAAGTTCACGAGTGAAATAAGAAAAGCTGAAGTATAAAGAGCTAATACCTCTTGGAACGCTTGTGTGTGGAAATTTCAACTTCCATGAACTTGAAAGGCTTCAAACTATAGTAACCCCGCCACTTTATTCCATGCATACTAACCAAAAAAAAAAATCTGGCTCAAGCCCCAGTGCTGAATATAAATGGAAAATATTCACTGAAATAGCATTAAATGCAAAGGCATATACCAACATTGGATATTGACAAGTGATTATACAGAGAGAGAAGAGCAACATGAAAGATACAGCCAAAAAGCATTAATTGTTAACAGAAAACAAATAAACTCAGCTTATAAGCAAACAGAAGAACCACTCAGACAGAGTGAGACTACTCACTAAAGTTGGGTTTTTTTGAAAAGTTGAACCAAATTAATCTTTGTGGTGATCCAAAGACCAAATGGGGTTTCTCAGCTGATCATTTTAATTCAAAACCAGATACCCAATTTGCTTTTTTTTTTTTTTTTTTGGGTATGCGTGTGATGCAACTAGCAAAGATAATTCCAAGGTAATAAAACTGTTGATTTTTGCATGTTGACGCTGTTGAGTTAAAATGGGGTTTCTCAGCTGATCATTTTAATTCAAAACCAGATACCCAATTTGTTTTTTTTTTTTTTTTTTTGGGTATGCGTGTGATGCAACTAGCAATGATATTACAAGGATATAAAACATGTTGATTTTTGCATGTTGACGCTGTTGAGTTATGTGGAGCCTACCAAGGGTTCGGGAGGCGCGAGCTCCCGAGACGAATTTTTGGGGGCATTTTAGGTATTTTGCGTATGTTTTAGTTTGAGTGATGGCATTATATCTTATAGAGAAAAACAAAGAGATTGAGTGATGGCATTATATCTTATATTATAATAATATTTTACAGTGACAAATGGACATAGCTCTAACGTTAAATTTTTTTAATTCTCGTTTTTCTTATTGGTCTCGGATAGTAAAAAATTAATGTTTTTTTAATTCCTAACACAGGATAATATATAAAAGGACACATATAGTGCTCAAAAAGATGACTGGTTTTCTTTGACCAGTCGGTTGTCTTAGAAAGCTATACCACCTTTGAAGCTTTTGGCAATGGTGGGCTTTTTTGCGTTTGCATTAAAAGAAGCAAATCAGCTCGTGTGGCTTTTTATTGAAGATCAGGCGCAAAAGTAGAAATCCACCTATTTAAAAAAGAGAAAACAAAAAAAAAACAAATTGTGGTGTAGAGTAGTCGTTACTCAAACGGTGGACTTTTGTAAAGGTTCTCTACTTCTCTTCTCATGGTACCCTAATATCTAACTGCTTAAGCATGCATGATTTTCATTCAAGTATTTTACGACTATATATACAAATTCCAAATAGGAAGAGACCGGTATAAAACACACAGAAACAAAGAAAAGAATACACAAAACAGACAGACAGACCATAACGGCCTTCACGAGGAGCTGACGCGTGGCTTGTACGCTGATCCTATACAGGTAGATACGTGTGTACGTAACTTGATTTTATAAGTTTAACCAATGCTACTCATTTTTAACCAACAACAAATTGACACTCTTACATGTCAATCTTTTATCCAGTGATAACTAATTATACTTTCCTTGGACATTGATTGGTCGAGTCAATAAAAAGTCACTTTCCAATTCAACGCTAGGAGTGCATGGGAACAAATCTCTCTATAAATTATAAATAGTTAACAAAGAGGGACATACAATTCCTATTAGGAAACAATCTTGGTGAGATAATTTCAACAAAACAAGCATATCTTAAAAATAAAACATAATATATATATATATATATATATTGCGTATACTTTGTATGATTAGCCAACAAAGTTTATAACATATCTAAGCTGTACAGCAGAAGGGCACGACTATAGAGTATGGGGCAGGCCCCCAAATGCAAAAGGAGTAACCACACTTAAGGAAAAGAACAAAAGTATATGCATGTATACCTCAAAAGGGCTGAAAGGTGAGAGAGTCAAAACTATTAAGAATATATACAATATGTGTGATTGAATTTGACATGAAATGACTGGCTTTTGGTGGGCTTTCCTTTGTCTAATCTCTAATCCCCCTTTGCAGAATTTTGGTTTTTGGATACAACCCATTTGTGCAGGATAAGTGAGTGACCAGCTGCCAAAAGCTTCTTGCCTTTCATGAATAGGGCTTGTCATAGACCAAGGAAATGAAAAGAGAAATAAAAGTAATATGATCTTTACAGAATTCTAAAAGTTCGTCTGAATTATCTGAGTGATACACGTATAAAATGATCAAAGTAAAGAAAGGATCAAAACGGTTTCACTTGCGTTTGTCACGTTTGCGTCATGTCATGGAAATGATAATATATATATATATATACGTACGTAAATTTAATTTCTTCATGACTTGTTTAGCTAAAAACTTCACTTGTGTAGGTAATACAAGTAGAATAATCCTAGTTTAATTGTCAAGGATATGCATACAAGTCTTTCTTTGACATGTGCCAAAAGGACAACTGCGTTACCATGTAGTACTGTAAGACTAATATTTGCGCGACTCGTTTTGATCAATAGTATAGAAAATAGACCATCACGACAATAATTTAATGTTTCTCTTATTTATTTAGTCATTATTACGTTTTCATTGGCTTTCAACAATTTACTGAACTCTGAGTTTGTCCCATTTCTCTAATCTTAACAGGTTTTGTAAAAAAACAGTGAATTTTAAATATATTCAAGGACTTAACTCTTATTGGTCATTGTCAAGTTTGCAACTTAATGTTCTCCTAATCTTGGAACCAGTCTAGCTTTATAGCAAATATTTTTTTCCTTTATGGAGAAATGAAACTAACAAATTGTTTGGAAAACGCACTTTGTTGTAGAAATTTTTATGCATATAGTTGGAAATATGTTGAAAGTGAGATGAAGAAATGTTACTAAAGAAATATTAAAAATTGAGACCAATTGATGGTAATTCCATCTCCTAGACAGAAGTCTCGCGCATTTAAGATTTTGGTAAAACCAAGAGTACTGTTTTTTTTTTTTTTTTTTTTTTTTTTTTTTTTTTGGTGTATGTGATGTAAAACCAAGAGCACTGTGGGACTTATGACATTTTTTCTCCTACATTTACTAGATGTTTTTGGTGGCGCCGTATAGTAGTTTATTCGATGTATATATCAATGTTTTGTACTATTACTGAAAAAATAAAAATAAAAATAATACTTTTTTCTTACTAATGAGTAATGATTAATGACATACTTATTTTTTGCTGAATGAAAAATACTTATTATTTGATGAATTTCTGCACAATCTTTCCTCTAGCTACCTAGCTATTTTTGCTTTCTCTAACTAGTTAGGGCAAATTATGGACTGTTATTACTTTTATCAATCTAAAAGTTATAAAAATTGTAACATTCTATAAATGGTAGAATTGTTTGTAAGGCAGTAAGCAATATTAGGTGTTCAACAAATTCCACAAAATTATCCTATATATTTTTTGATCTGATATTATTTTGAGGTGCAGATCTCACAGTTTAAAACAATGTCTTAATGATAAGATTTTTCTATAAAAAAAAAAAAAAATACTTTACCACAGTATTCTCTTCAACCGTTTTATGTAGAACCAATAAAGATAATCCCTCTTTCTATCCTTTCATTTCATCTAAACAAAATCCACTTAATCAGTATTATATTAAGAGTCGTTAAACTTAATACAAAACGACATAATGTAGTACTTCAAGACGTTTCTAATTTGGCATGCGTATAGATGGTCAACTTGAACAAGACACTCCAAATATATTAAATGATCTAATTAAGATCCAAACAAATTAGAAGTCACAATAATGTTGACAATCTTTCATAAATCGATGTCCATGCAAAATCGGTAAATGCAAAGGAAAACAAACATTTCCAATCTCGAGCTAGTTGAGTACCATTTCTCCAAAGAGGCTGACAGACATACTTTGATTATTTTAAAAAAAACTTCGGTTGTTGTTCATTTATTTATTTATTTATTTGTATTCTTTGAGTGTTGTTTATTGATTAATTATGCTGTTAATTTAATAATGAAATTTCTGCTGACCCCGAAGCCATTAGAATTAGTGCAAGGCCTAACTGCAATAAAAAGGTAACGTTTAGAAAGATGCTTTTGTCTCTATCATTGTGAACTTAATTAATTTGGATAAATCAAGATAGCTCAATTTTCGGTAACTTATATAAAATTAGTTAAAGGTCAAACAACTTACCTAGGTATAATACATATATGAAGAAGAAAATACCTCCCCTTCATTAGCCCCCCACAAAAACAAAACAAAAAAAAAAAGGAAATTACTTCAAAGATTTTTTTTTCCCTGGAAAGCAAAGAACTAAAGCTAGTGTGTGTGTGTGTATATATATATATATATATGTATATATATATATAAGACTATTACAATATTGTGTGTAGGTTTTATTTTCTTGCTAGGATATAGAGTAAGAATGGTTATGTGGTAAGTGGTATAAAAAAAATAGGGAGAAATAGGTAAATAACATATTTTTTAGTGGAATAAAAATAAATAACAAAAATTATTGAAAAATTAGTAAATAGTAGTAAATTCGAGATTTGTTGGGTAAATCATAATTTATCTCATAATCAAATTTAATAAATTCACGATTTAATTGATATTTAGAATAGTGATCTAAACCATCTAGTTTTTCTCAGGCTTTGTTAAATTATCATATTTTTTCATATAATAGAATAATAATATGATAGTCTTGTATCCTACATCTTGTTACATTTACAATGGCATTACTTAAAAAAAAATGTTACTTTGCGAAGATCAAAGCCAGTGAAGCTTCTCTTAAGGAAGGAAACAGAATCTTTACATTGAGATTTAATAATATTTCTGACGAGTGAGGAGATCAGGAAAAAAAAAAAAAAAAAAAAAAAAAAAAAAAAAAAAAAAAAAAGAAAGAGTGAGGCTCTTTAAGGCATCAAAACCTAGAAGAGGAACACATGAAAGTTGAAGTTCCAAAGGGATTAGAGAAGGTTAGCCAATGCCAATGATACCCAAAAAAAAAAAAAAAAGGAAGGCTTTTTCCACTTCTGAGCAAGCTCTTCTTTTTCTAATCTTGCCTGTTATTTAGAGACAAGACTATATATGTATATTACTTTTAATTGAATCTTATTTTAACATTAGCACTCCCACTCAATAATTGCCATTTGAACATGCAAATTCACTGGTCCTAAAATGATTGTAAAAGGTCGCATTGTTGTCAAATTTTGACCTCTTAGTGTTATTTATATATTTTGTCACGTAAAGGGGGGAAAAAAATAGGAACCAAAAAACGACAGCGAAAACCAACTTTTAACCATTGAGGTCGAAATTAGCAATTTGATAATCTCACGCAAAAATCTTGACTTTGACCTTGTCACGTGAAAAACCAGATTCACATGAAAAACCAGATTAACTATTTAAGTTGAAAATGAGGATTCGTAGGATTATTTTTTGTGCAACATTTAAGACTCGTTTAATTTAAACTAGTAATTTTGATTATGCATTTAAATTTTATGAGAAAACTCATTGGCACGAACTTTTTAAATTTAATTTTTTTTAAAGAAAAAATATTATAACATAATTAAAATCATAGATTCAAATCCTTATACAATAAGCCCTTATTTTGTTCGCCTAAGGAGTCTCAAACACACCGCGCTCTATGCCTTTACACTAAACAAGACTAGTTCAAACTTTACTATCATAAATAAATTAAAAAATAAAAGAAGAAGAAGAGAGAGTCGTTGAAGAAGAAGAAGAAGAGAGAGTAGTTGGTTGAAAGGTTGAACTCTCACCACAGTCGAGACCCACCAAGGTCTCGACATTTTTTTTCACCACCTCCTTGCCGCCACCGTTTCAATTGAACTGCTTTCGACTTTCTGGATTTAAAAGCTATTGGACGACAACAATAACAACAACAACAACAACAACAATAACAACCTCTGCTAAGAAGACTTTACTTCTAAAATTCTACCCAAGTTTTAATAAGATTTTATAAACTTTACTCTCCACTTAATTACTTCTTAAAAAAATTAAATATTGTTCGTCTCATTAAGCTCCTTAAAAACAAGTTCTAAATACTCACGAAGGTGAAATTGTTACTTTTCTTGTTTCATAGACTGAAAGTATAAGCAAAAATAATGTTAAAGGGGGCAAAAATCTATGAAAGATCCAATCCTGACCGACATTAGAAGCACTTCATCTTGAGCAGTAATGAGATAATGACTGCATTGGAGATTAAAAATTCATTCATGCACATATAAGTTGAAGCAGCCACCATGAATATCTACAGATGCACTAAAAGAAACAGACAAGTAGAATACTACCAAATCCTCATTGTATTTGTGAAAATTTCTTTCAGGGCAAAATGGACATGATACAAGTGACCATGTCTCTTCATTCAAACAGTGCCACTACCATATTATTTTCAGCCCAAAAACAAAAACAAAAAAAGAAGGTAAAACTAAACATGTTATTTCTGTTCTCTTAGGATTTGATCCTTAAGTTGACACACATTATCACCATAAGGTCATGTTAACTGTAGTGGCAAAAAACTTGTACCAGATCCGACAATGGATGGCAACGGGGCCCTACTCTATCCCTATTCCCGCCCCCATCCTTGCTTAAGGAGAGGTGGGGCCGGAATTGAGAATTCTCCAATCATCCTCATACCCGCCATACTATGCATTTAAAAATTATTGCAACTTAAAATAAAAAGAGTAAAAATTCATTATAAATTTATACTAAAATTATAGGTTGCATAATACAAACCAATTTCTAAACATATGCAAACTAAATTTTAATAGTAGAGTAATTAAAAAAAATAACATAGCTATTTTTTTTCCTTTTTTTAAGTAAAAAATAATTTTAAAAAATTATATGTATGTATATATTTACATTAAAAAAATACATTATTGTATATCGGGAAAGCAGAGACGTGCCGGGGAGTGCTACTTGGGGATTAGATTTTATCCCCATCTCCGATAATCATCTCCCATCCCCACCCCATTCAGGGTGGAGCCCCATTTCTATGGAAAATATTGTCATTCCTATCCGACATCAATAAGATGAGAAAACACTGGTCAGAAAATAATAAGCCATATTCACGTTATCAAACACCAACGGGGGTAAGGTTCTGTGGTGTTCTTATCATAGATTTGAATAGAAAATTTAAGCTAAAATTAATATTTTTATGAAAAAATACTGCAGCATAAAGGTTGAATTGTGTTCTAAACGCAGCCATGATCCACTCACTATACGATTTATTCAAAATACGAAAATATTCGCCATCGATAATGCGATTCAAAGAGACAAGAACCTATTTTACTAATTCATGATCTGGCATGTACAGAATGAAAACTTTTATCTTATCTACGAGAATTTCTACTTCGCTGCGGCTGTACGACATGAGTTTAAGTATACCAAATAAAGGTCAAACCCCGCTGAAGCACTGTAAAAATGTTGATTCAATATCTCCAAAGTTAAGTAAATGTTTTAAGTGTTGCAAGGCAACAAAATCTCAAAAGAAATGTGCTTCCGTGTTGTACTTCATGCATGAAGCCAAATTAGTTTTAATGTTTGGCACTGAATAAAAGAAAGGAGCAAAAACCAACTTACCAGGAAAAGAAAGCATAAAGCCGAGCAGAAACAGCCAAAACAAAAAGTCAAATTTACTTCTAGCCTCCAAAATAATGGATATATCTCAAAATATTATTTAAAGGTTAATTAAATTTCATGTAAAATTCCATATTTAATGTCTCTAAAGCCCAAACCAAGGACTATGTAGTATGTACAAACTGAGATAACACAAAAGATCAAGAAACAAGGAACCCCAGATGTCTTCTAAAATATTTTAACGCAAGATAAAGATGGTGGAAAAATACGAGGGGGAAGCACTCGTTATTTTAATCCACAATTGATGACACCCACCATACCAAAAGGGAGATTGTCTTAGACTAGAGACTGTACACCTGTGTCTATTTGAAGCCAACTATCTTCAGAGTTAAGTTCTGTCAGCAACGTCTGCTGCCGGTAAATTTAAGTCAAAAAAGCCACCCCCAGGAACCTTTGTCCGAGCACGCTTCCGAGGAGAAAATGTGCTCTCATCAGAACTTCCAGAACCAGAGGGTTGATCAGATTCCGTCGTTCCTCCTATATTATAAGTGTGTCAGCTAAACATATAAATGTCAACCTCAGTAATCTCTCTCCTTTTTTTAGATGAAACCTTAGTAATCTTCAAGATGTAATCTTCTAGAAATCCCTTTTATAACTACTAAAAAAAATCATGCCATTAACAAACAAACAAAAAAAAAAGGAAAGAAATCATATCTACTCATGGAGAAAAATTGGAGACCGCATAACAAGGTTTCTAGTATACGTCGCTTCTCCATCTATATAGATCTTTAGCGCACATGCAACATTACGGCTGGCAATCTGAGTAGCGACACAACGACACGAGTCAAAACCCACACGAAGTTAACGGGTTTAGGTTTACTATAAATGGGTTTAGGTCATAATCAGATTGACACGATTAACACGATTAATAAATAGGTTAGGTTAAGGTTGACCTCCTAACACAAAGTGACACGAATTGACACGATTAACTATATGTGTCATATGTAATCTAATGATATGTGATATAACATAAAAGTTTATATAACATATTAAATACAAATAATGTGAATTTTAATATTTGTAGGTAAAATTCATTTATTTTTTTTAAAGAAAAAAATAAATTGACTAATAAACATGTTAAATTTGTCTTGACCGTGTTGAATAAGTCATTATTATATTAGTTATTTATTCAATATATTAATTTAAAAGGGTTATACAGGTTGACACGATTAACACGATTAACACGATTAATAAATGGGTCGTGTTTGAGTTAACATTTTTAACACGTTTAATAAACAGGTCGAGTTTGAGTTGATGTTTTCTGACACAATTAATAAACGGGTTGACACGAACACGACTCACTAACACGAATTGCCACCCTTATGCAACATTATAACTTTTGGTCCTTTATCACGCGAAAGTAATGCTTTCCTACTTTATTGAGTAATGTTAGGTATGCCAACCTGTTTACCAGGTTTGTATATAAAGAGATATGGCAATACACTCAGTTCATAATATAAATATATATATATATATACACACACACACATTTGAGAATCAAAGACGTAGATCAGTTAGTTCCTAATTGGTTGAACAAAATATGCATTAAATCAATTGCCACAACATGTGGTACTAGAAATTTGGTTAACTAGGTGCCTTTAGTATAATTCTTCCCTCTATAGATATATTGAGAGATAAATCGAGTGGCAAGGGGAAAAATTAATACCACTTGAGCCACAATGTGGTGGCAGAGCTTTATTAGAACCATCGACTTTATTGCCCCAACAAGCAGAAAGTTCTGATGCCTTCTCGATGCCCTTTGACCTATATGGAGCAATATTGTGGATACCTAGTTGTAAAGGACCCAATAAATCATTCTCAATACAGTCATACCTGCGAGCAATTTAGAAAAACATGAGTTTAAGAGTATATTTACAAAAGCATGAATTTTAAGATCGTTATTTTCACAGCAGGACTTACATCTTCTGACAGAGGTTATCAGTGATTCCTGTCAGATTAATCACTTGCATCCTTGTCTCCATAACCTTATCCTCACTGTACTCATCGAATGGGGCCTCTAAGAACTTGGATAATTTCTCAACATTTGCCTCAAGCTGCTGTTGTTGGTCCTCAAATAAATTCTGCTTTATTTCCCTTTCTTCATTTGTCATTTCATCCTTAAAAAGTTCATCTCCAAACATATAAAATGCAAATGGGTATGAGTATGAAAGAACCCGCCTCGATCTAAAAAGTCTGTTGAGTCCATTGTGTACCCAACTGAAATCTCTGAGCTTTGATTCCCTCTCTTCCAAAACTGACACCTTGTCCTGTATAGTCCCCTTCAATTTACTTTCAAGTTTAAAGGAATCTGTATGAGCTTTGTACCGATTGTGATAGTGCATATATCGATAAAGATCTCGCTTTGCCCTCTCAGCCTTTTTCTCTTGGTCTGCCTTGTAGCGACCACAGCTATGCCCCGCAATACTTGACCAAGTATGGTCTCGCCCAGTGGCTCCACCGCACAGCCAACTGCCTCAAGAAAAAGCATATATCAATTTCAACATCCACATGAGAAAGAGATTGATGACAAGAAAATCCAAATGTGGAAACTAAATCGAGTTCTTTGTTGAATGTAAAAGTCTACTCACGTGTGCAGACAAGTATATAGCCAAATATAATGAAGATCTTTGAAAAAGAAGATTTTCTACTAATAGTAGATCACACTTAAGACTGGACTCCAAGTACAGAAAACAATGTGTGCGGAAAACAACAACTAGCTAAGCCTGAAATCTACACGGTGAAGCAAAGAAAAGGGTTCTAATAGACCATGTTGAAAACTAATCAAATGATAACTTTAATAAGAGGGTCAACAGACTCTCGCCGAACTCTCAGTTGTATAAGTTTAAAAAGATCCAAATTGTGCCAATGAAACATGCAAAGAGGGTATATAGGAGAGTATGGAAACGGTCAGTTAGATAAGGGTTTTGTATTTGAATTTAAATAAAACAAAGGATAAAGGGTTTATCATTAGAGATAAGGTTTCTAGGGTTAGAGTTTATCTTTAGTTAGGATAGTTTCTTTTAGAAAGATAAGGTTTCTTCCTTAACCTATTTATTATGTATTATTTTTTTACTATTCCCGAATAATAGAAAAAAGTTTCTCTCTAGAAAATTTACATGGTATCAGAGCCATGGCAAAAACAGCCATGGTTGGTAACACTAAAGGCACAAGTTCCTCAAAGGTTGCCGATGAGGTTGTTCATTAGTCTCCTATGTTTCTGCCCGATCATTCCCCTTCAAATAACCATTCATAAACTAAATGGAAAAAATTATCTAGAATGGTCACAATCTGTCAAACTTGTGATCGATGGTAAAGGAAAGCTTGGTTACCTGACCGGAGAAATAAAACAGCCTACTGATGTGCAAAGCAGAGGAGCTGGAAATCAGAGAACTCAATGGTAATTGCCTGGTTGATTAATTCTATTGAGCCGATGATTGGGAAACCCTTCATGTTTCTCCCTACTACCCGAGATGTTTGGGAAGCAATGCGGGATACATACTCTGATCTGGAAAATTATTCCCAGATGTTTGAATTAAATGCCAAGATGTGGAGATCCCGGCAAGGAGATCGAGAAGTGACTGTGTATTATAACGAGATGATGACACTATGGCAGGAACTTGATCTACTCCAAGAAGAAGAATGGGAGAGTCCAAGTGATAGTGTTCGATACATGAAAAAAATTGAAAGAAACCGTGTGTTTGTATTTCTTGCAGGTTTTAGGAAAGAATTAGATGAAATCTGAGTTCGAATTTTGAGTCGAACACTTCTCCCCTCAATCAGAGAGGTTTTCTCCGAAGTCCGTAGAGAAGAAGCTCGTAGACATGTCATGATGAAACCAGCAGGAGACACTCGACCAAGCCTTGATGCTGAAAGTTCTGCACTGGCTACAAAAGGCTATGATCCAGAGGGCGAGAAGAAGAATGGAAGACAGAAGTCATGGTGTGATCACTGCAAAAAACCATGGCAATATTGATGCTTTTAAAAAAATTGAAACGGTTCCAGCCGTGTTTGAACTTACCCCCGAAATAGATGAGGAAATAAATGATGTAGGTATAGTTTTGAATGAAAATTCAAATGAAACAAATGTATTGGATACTGAAAATCATGGACGGCCTTCCTTAATGCCATCACATGATCATAATCGTGGAAAATCAGAGATGTGTGCGAAACGGTACAAAGGGCTGGTCTTCTCAAGAAGAAATCATCAACAAGGAACAGAGAAATCTAGCTTGCAGCACTGCCAAGAGTCCAACTGTGGATTAGATCCCATGTTAGATAAAGTCCCAGGTAATTCTGAACCAAACTCTTCAATTCCTATTGCTCTCAGAAAAGGTATTAGATCTTGCACCAAACATCCATTGTCCAATTTTGTGTCGTATGAAAAAGTGTCACCCTCCTTCCATGCAACTCTCCAGTGTAGCTATTCCAAAAAATGTACAGGAGGCTCTAGTTGTTCCCGAGTGGAAGGAAGCAGTTTATGAAGAGATGAGGGCTCTTGAGAAAAATGAAACATGGGACGAAGTAGACTTTCCACGCGGGAAAACAACCGTTGGCTGCAAATGGGTGTTTACCGTGAAGTACAACTCAGATGGCTCATTGGAAAGATATAAAGCTCGCTTGGTAGCAAAGGGATTTACACAAACATACGGTATTGACTACTCCGAAACCTTCTCTCCAGTAGCAAAACTGAACACAGTTAGGGTTCTCATGTCCATTGTCGTGAATCTTGATTGGCCTCTACACCAGCAAAACGTAAAAAATGCCTTCCTCAATGGAGAATTAGCAGAAGAGGGGTATATGGATGCTCCACCAAGTTTTTCCGAGAGGTTTGGTTCAAGGGTCTATATGGGCTCAAGTAGTCTCCTAGAGCTTGGTTTGAACGATTTGCAAAGTTTGTAAAAGGCCAAGGCTTTACTCAAGCACAAGCAGACCATACTCTTCATGAAGATATCCTCTGAAGGGAAGATCGCTGTCTTAATTGTCTACATGGATGATATTATCCTTACAGGAGATGACTTCGAAGAAATGAGTAAATTAAAGTAGTGCTTGGCTACTGAATTTGAGATTAAGGATTTGGGACCATTACGATACTTTCTTAGTATGGAATTTGCTCGATCCAAGAAAGGGATTGTCATCTCACAACGCAAATATATCCTTGATCTTTTAGAAGAAACAGGGTTGAGTGGATGTAGACCGGCTGACACCCCTATGGAGTTCAATGTAAAACTTGGTGAAGGAGAGAAAAAGGTCCAGGTTGATACAAACCAATACTAGAGACTAGTTGGCAAGTTAATTTACCTGTCTCATACAAGACCTGATATCGCATTCACAGTAAGTGTGGTTAGCCAGTTCATGCACGCCCCGTACGAAGAACACCTTGAAGCGGTTTACCAGATCTTGAGATATTTAAAGAGAACTCCTGGAAAAGGATTGTCTTTCAGGAAAAGTGAGCACAGGGGAATTTAAGTCTATACGTATGCTGACTGGGCAAGATCAATAGTGGATAGAAGATCAACCTCTGGATATTGCACATTCTTATGGGGAAATTTAGTCACGTGGAGGAGCAAAAAGCAGAGTATAGTAGCTAGAAGTAGTGCCGAGGCCGAGTATAGATCAATGGCACTAGGGATATGTGAGGTACTATGGCTACTGAGAGTTCTCAAGGAGCTTAGAAGATCACACGATAGTCCTATGAAACTATATTGTGACAACAAGGTTGCAATCAGTATCGCGCACACTCCTGTTCAACATGACAGAACAAAACACATTGAGGTGGATAGACACTTTATAAAGGAGAAACTTGAAGGAGTCATATGCACGCCATTGGTTCCAACCACACAGCAAGTTGCAAATATTCTAACAAAGGGTCTCCTAAGGCAGAAGTTTGAGTTTCTAGTTAGCAAGTTGGGCATGATAGATATCTTTGCACCAACTTGAGGGGGAGTGTCGGTTAGATGGGTTTTGTATTTGAATTTAAATAAAACAGAGAATAAAGGGTTTATCATTAGAGATAAGGTTTCTAGGGTTAGAGTTTATCTTTAGTTAGGATAGTTTCTTTTAGGAAGATAAGGTTTCTTCCTTAACCTATTTATTCTGTATTATTTTTTTATTATTCCCGAATAATAGAAAAAAGTTTCTTTCTAGAAAATTTACAGAAACAATCTCAACCTCTCCCTTCCAACTCTAATAAAAACAAAACATGATTTACACACTATATTTAACCAAATTTTGTCACTAATATTCTTTGATAAAGTTTAGATCTGCTACAGTTATGATTTATTAGTTAGCAAAATATCAAACTGAATGCCAGATATTATTTCAAAATACCAAGTATTTCTCACATTTGAGTTTCAATTATCAGAAATCTTTTTGAGAACTGCATGGGTACGGTTGCATAAAGTTTTTCCTGATAGTAAAGTTCGTGACTACAAAGATACAGTAATAGGAGCAATATGCATCACAAATATCCCTGTATAAAATCAAGGTACAAAAGAGTAAAGATAACAGAGTAGAGCTAAGAACTCTTACCAAAATGCTTGCCCACAGATACAGCTAACAAGGTTACACCCACCATTCTTTTCTACAGGTTTGTGACACTTGGGACAAGGCTTTGTGTGGACTGTGATCCAATTAACAGTCTCCGATTCATCTCGGCACTTTTTAACCCAAAGCTCCCACATTAAACATGAGCAGGGCGAGTGGGCTTCTAATGAGCAACCAAAGCAAAATTGCACACCACATGAACATTCTACCTCGCAAAACTGATCATCCTCGACGCGTATTGCATTTCCACAATGAGGAGTACTCGGGCACCATTTAACCCTTTTATTATCTTCAATATATGACTCAAGAAGAAAACGATCAAATTTCTCTGCCAGATCCGGATTTGTTTTGCTAACGAGATTTCTAACAACTGATTCATCACATATTGCGTTGCATTTGTG
Source organism: Morus notabilis (assembly GCF_000414095.1). Classification (NCBI taxonomy): domain Eukaryota; kingdom Viridiplantae; phylum Streptophyta; class Magnoliopsida; order Rosales; family Moraceae; genus Morus; species Morus notabilis. Next base: position 861,922 of record NW_010361020.1, on the reverse strand, counting down.
TGCCATGCACTTTATTCTTTTACTTTGACCATCGTTTATCTTAACAATAAAATGCTCAGTCCAACCTAAAAAAACAGGGAAAAAAAAGAGATAAAGATAAAGAAAAATGAAAACTAATGATACATGATAGCTATATGAGATGAAAGATATGGAGAAAACTATAAACAGAAAAGTTCTTAAATCCATGAATCAAAATCCAGAGTGTTTTTCTCTTTTTGTTTTTCCCCCTCCTTTTGATAGACCAAAATTACCCAAACCCACTTAGTGGGCTCAAGTTCTTAACTGAGGAATTGAACTTCAGACCATGTGGGAGCCAACCACAGACCTGAACATTCAACCAAGATTATTATTTGGATTACACTAAAAACTGGGCGGCTATTTGAAATAATACTCGTAAAAGCAAAATCCCATCAAACATGACCACTTACAGTTGTTGCAAAAACAATGACCGCAGTCCATCTTTGTCGTCTCACCACTAGGTAAATCCTCTATACATATATCACACATCACTGTCTGAGGTGGTCGGACGTCAAGATCTTGATGCTCAACAATCGAGACACCCGCTTCCGCGAAAAGGGAAGCTTTTCCCTTCTCTACAAACACTGCAAACAACTTCTCCACATCCCAGCGATAATGAATAAGTAATGTTCGAGCATGGTGCACTCTTATAGATAGCAATTCCATTACTCTACGCAAATCCTCCCTCTGCACATACATATCAAAAATCAACCCTCTTTTTCCAACCTCACCAATCGTTGTAAAAATAAAAAATAATAATAATAATAATAAAACCCAAAACAAAACAAATAAATAAATAAATAAGCCAATGGAGATTTTGCTTTTACCTGTGCAGCCAAAAGAGATTCTTTTGTAATAACCTGCAAAGAAAAGACAGAAGGTTTAGAGAAACTAGGTCAATTTTCTAACTAAAACTATGGAGGGGAATATAAATCACATGAAAATTCTTTAGAGAGAAACTTCTCTGATGAAGTAAATTTGTACTTTATCTCTATATCCATTAAATTAAATAAGAATCAAACGGAAAACTCAAAGAGTTTACACAAACACAACAACCTAGACCATATACATTTAACACAATATCAATTTCCATTATGAGCCAAACAAGAAAATCCCTTTGCTTTTACCATCAATTTCTTGTTTCAAGAAAGAAAATCCATTTACATTCGCAGGGAGAAAATAAATTCATGAGCCAAACAGTCATAAACCCCCAATATTCATGAGCCAAACAGAACAAAAACACCCAGAATATCACACAAACCGAACCAAAATTCCACAATTAACGATAAAAAATTAAAACTTTCCAGGAAAAAAATATCACAATTTCGATTCCTTCATAACAAGTAAAAATTTTCACCTTACTCGTGGGACCCTTAGAGGCCCACTGTGGACCAGAGTCCTCGTTCTCGAGACCATCCAGCGAGTCCCGATCGGAATAATAGTAATCATCATCGCTGAAATAATCCTCCATTCCCGATTCTCCAAAAGAAACGAGAAAAAGGACAGAAATTTCACGATATTCAGGTAATAAAAACAACAATCTCGGATAATCTAGGAACAACACGGAACAGGACAAACTCGTGCGAGATTCAATCGGATCCTCTAGCCGGAGGAGAAGGAAAAATCGATTTTCTCCGGCGGAAACGGTAGCTCCGACGAGTTCTCCAAGGAAACGAAATACATATATAGAGAGAGAGAGAGAGAGAGAGCTTACAGAGAAAGCATGAGAAATTTGGAGCATAAATAAGGAAAGTAAAAGATGACCAAAAAAAATAAGTAAAGTAAAAACTAAATAAATAAAAGAGCTAGCTTTGACAAATAAAATGTAATATATAAAAAAAAGACAAAATAAAATAAATAAATAAAATAAATATTAACACTCAGGGAGAATAAATTTTAAATATTAGATAAATATTAAAATACACGGAGAATGAATTTTATATATTAAATAAATATTAACGCGCAGGGAGAATACATTATTAAAAAATATTAACACACAGGGAGAATACATTTTAAATAATATTAAATAAATATTAAAGCATAAGGAGATGAATTTAGGGTCTGTTTAGTTCGCTGATTCGAATTTTTAATTTGAGTTGAGATGTGATTTTATGTGAGAGCTTTTTATTGTAATAAAAATATTAAATGTGATTATTTTTTAAAATTTTTTACTGTAATAAAACTCAAATTTTAAACTTAAATTAGTGAAATGAACGGAGTCTTAATATATTAATTAAGGGAGAATACATTTTAAATATTAAAAAATATTCTCAAATAATGTTAAATAAATATTAAAGCACACAGGGAGAATACATTTCTCATGCTCCTACTTCGCACCCAAAAAGGAAAATAATTTTATTTAATATTTAAAATGTATTCTCCCTGTGGGTTAATATTTATTAAATATATAAAATTCATTTTCCCTGCAACACACGACTGAGAAATTTATGTGTGGCTCTTTCTCTTCTGACGGCGTCGTTTAGTTTGTTGAGATAGAGATTAGGAGGAGAGGCCCGGCCCAGTGGGCCAGTGGCCCGCGAGGATCGTGGCATATGCTTTTGTAAAAGGCGGGACGACGCCGTTTTGCAGACGTGGAACATCGTCCGGTTAACTGCTCTCCAAGGATTGATTGAACAAAAAAGAGAGAGATGGTAATAAATTGGTCGTCTAATAGCTCAGCTCAACATTGCAGATATAATTTATTATTAAAAAAATCATTGCGGATATAATTTAACAATAATTTCATGCTTGATTCAACCATAAAATATAAAGTTTAAATTCTCTTACTCTCAATTTTTCTTAATTAAGAAAAAATACCCAAATCGAATGTGGGTTTGTGGTAAAATCTTTTAATCAATATGTAATTACATCTATACAAACAAGAAAGAAGTACTTAACAAATCTAGTATAGATAATGAGATTGAACGCAACTAGTTTTATTATTGTAAATAATCAAGCAGATTATTGTATACCATTGAGGTCATGAAGAAACAATCTAGGGACAAGACAAATATTACATGCACACAATTCTGCAAAGGATATAAATTATAGCTCATGAGAATTACCTTTTGATACTCTTTGAGATAACCTTCATTGTTAGAGTTAGATCTTCCGATTGATATGATGATGAATCTTTCTCAAAAATCGACCGTCATCAATTTATAGTCTTTCAAATCTGACCATCATAGGTTTCATATGAATGAAGCCACAATAAATCACATAAAGATTAAGCAAAAAAAAGTCAGATTTCTAGATCCAAATAAACGAAAAACATTATAGATCTAGATTTAGGTAAAAATCTACTTAGACATTTAAACTTCATAAATAAGAAAGAAAAAAAAAAGAAAATTAAAATCTTATGGGAGAGATAGATCCTCATTAGAGGAACAAGGATCTTCTTTTCTAGTGAGGCGAAAGCTATTTGGATGAAGAAATAAGAAAACGGAAAAAAAAAAAAAAAAAGGAGACAAAGAAGGGTCTAAGGCCGGCCCTAATTCGCTTTCGTGTTTTTATAGATGGTGCGTTATATTTGTAACATTGTTAATACATTTGTAACGCCCTCTAGACTTAAACATGTTTAATTATGCTAAATTGTGGATTATTAGTGTGCCTAATTTGATTTTCATAATTAATCAAGTGACTTTAAGTTATTTTCAGTATTTATAATTTCACCCTAAAAATTTTTGGAAAATACACTTAAATTTAATACATTTTTTCTTTTTTTCTTTTTTTTCCTTTTCTTTTCTTTTTCTTTTTCTTTTTTTTT
>NW_010361020.1:854297-857182 GCF_000414095.1 Morus notabilis | reverse complement strand
CAGAGATCGGGATGTGGGAATCGCATCCTTGGGGGCAGGTCCCGAAACCCGTACGGATCCACTTCTTGTTTAGTGGAATTATGGCTCTGCACTTTTCATAGACAGATATTTTTACCGCTTCTTGTTTAGTGGTATGATGAGCTGCACACTTTCATTGTACAGACATATTCTATTATGTGAGTATTTCCTTTTTTTTTTAAAAAAGGGATGATCGGTTCCGGGTGTATATCTTCGGACCGTGAGTACCTTTATTTTAAATGCTTTATAAAATTATATCCTACAGGACTTTTCGCTCACCTTTTCCTGTTTTCAAATGTATTAAACCCCTCCAAGCGACGCGAGGAGTAGTGCGGAGTAGGTAGCTACTACTGGTGACGTGGACTTGTTTCAGGAAAGCGAAGAGTTGTATCTCTTTGTCATATTTACTGTTGTTTATGTTCATGTATGCTAAACACCTGTGGGAATTCCTGACATGATACCAGAGACGTGATTTTAGACTGGTTTGGTTGAAAATTCCACCACTGTTCTTGAAATTAAATTTCTCTTGAATGCAGGGGCTCGTTTGAAAATACCTGAATGTTTTGGATTTGAAAGAAATTAAATTATTTTGCTAATCACTCTCTCAAACAGGTTTAGGTTTCTAAACGAGCCTACACGTCACTAATCCCAGTTTAGGGACGTGACAACATTTGCCTGTTAGAGTGGATTCCTTATAAGGTATAGGCACAATATAAATTTATAATGAAGATACGCTGCATAAATAGAGTATTAACTAAATTAAATATGTTAAATTTATGTGGTATTTTCAAAATAAACCAATGCTAAAATTCTAATTAATAAATTTTCGGGTATTTTCAACCCTCCTCCCTTCCCATTTTTTTTTTTTCCCATGAAGTGGAAAGTTTCTTTTAAACTTTTAATCTAATCAAATTATCCATGAATTTAATTGAGTGTTGAAAAATGCAACAAATTGGCAATAACTGTTAAATTTTGGATATAAACGCCTTCATGCACATCATGAGCTCGTTTAATAGTAAGAGACTAAAATTTTGAAAAGTCACGGAGCACGTTATGTCTCATGCACAATGACATATCCATCTAAATTTTAACAACCACTATCGGCTTGGAAGATTTTGCAACATTTTAATAATTCAAGGCATAATTTGTTAAAATTAAAAATACGGGGATCAACTTATCAATTTGTAGAAAGTCTAGGAAGGAATGTTAATACTGCCAATGTCATTTAAACGAGAAAAGGAAATATCCCTTTATTAGTTCCCCTTTGATATTTGCGTCACAAATCTATTGAAGATGTGAGGAAGGAGTGAAAGGGGTAGTCAAAATGATAAAATTTCAGACCAATCATTTTAAAGGGTAAAATCTTCAATTTGCTCAAAAGATTAAACAAATAAAATCCATAGCCTAAAGATATAAAATGGAGGTAAAGGTAAAATAGAATGTATTTTTTAGAGGCACCTTTTCGTTATCCTATGTTTGGTATAGTGGAAAATTGAAAAGAAAGAAATTAGAGCAAGGATTTTAAAGAGGAAAAATGAATTGGTTGTTTGGTAGAGAAGAAATGGGCAAGGAAAAAATTTTTTTTTCCTTTCTGCACCTAAAAGGAAGTTGTAAATTTATGAGACCCACCATTTTCTAATATTTAACTTTGGAAAGAAAAAAGGTGGGAAAAGTTTGACAAAATAAATGAAATGTATTCTCATTTTCTCTTTTGCTTTTCATTAAAGTGATTTACTGAGACTTTTTATCATAAGTTGCTGGAGTAGCTCAGTTGGTTAGAGTGTATGTCTCTTAACCAGAAGGTCGAAGGTTTCGGTCCTTTCTCTAGCGATGCACAAAAGTTGTTCTTTGCTTTATTATTATTTATTATTTTTAAATTTTCCTTTCCTTTTTTTTTCTTGAGCCATAGGCCCATAGCAAAGGCCTAAGAGAGCTTAACCAAATTTCCTTATTCAATCTCTTTTCTGTTTTATCCATTTCGTTGTATAAATTAAGTAGACGATTGATTCACAAATTTAAAATTATTTTTAATTTACGTGTATTTTTTTTAAAAAAAATACTATAACGAGTCACGAATCATTACACAAATCCTCATACTAAATACTTTCTAATAGATCTTCCAATTATTGCCAACGACTTCATTCAAACCATGATTGTCTAGGTTGCGTCATTGACCACCCAAGACAAAAAGGTACAAAAACTTTTACAAGTCGTCATCCTTCTTCGTGCCAGTCGACTTGGAGATGACATTATATTATAGCATTATAATCAAACCAATTATCCAAAAAAAAAAAAAAAAACCCAAGAGTGGTGATAACTTATTAGAAGTGTGTTGGTGAGTGGCCATGTGGGAATTTATGCATGCAACGGCCCCAAGATTTCAGCAAAAGTAAAGCAATTCTAAGATGGGTTAAGTTTCTAACCCCACATGAAACTCTAAACAGAGAAGTAGATAATTAAGAAGCCAATTTACATGAACTTTAATATGATAGTGAGTGTTGTTTTTGCACTGCTATTGCTCCGAATTGAAACTTTGCAAATTAGGTTAAAAAAAAACCATCTGATTTATAATCGCACCACAAATTACAAAAAAAAAAGAGTTTTTCTAATAAGACTGAAAAAAATAAACTACCGATAGTTCTCTATTTTTAAGCCATCAAATTTTGTATTAAAAATATATATTCTACGTACTTTAAAATCTGATATGATTTAGGGGGGTTAAAATGCCATGGTAAGTTCTAAGAATTGAGCTCCTCGATGTTGATTCGGAAAATATAATCTTCGCTTTCCAATTCATCTTGGAATAGACAAATCGATGGCCTCTCTAACTTCTCTCTAGTTCCTTCACTCTCCAACGTTCTCTTTCC
>NW_010361020.1:828097-854266 GCF_000414095.1 Morus notabilis | reverse complement strand
TTATTCATCATATCATGAATTCAATGGAGAACTAGATTTAGTTCGAGTCCAAAAATTAAGTTAAATTTTGAAAGAGGAAAAAAAAAACAAAGAAAGAAAAGAAAGGGAACTTATGAGTTACTTTTCATAAAAATTCCAGGTACACAGTCACAGAAGATAAGAGTGATATGCCATTCGTCAAAGGGAGCATTAACAAGCTAAATTTTTGGACTAACCTTTTTTAAGACGTAGACAAAATAGTGAAATCCATCACCAAAAGTGTTCCATTCAAGAGACCATGTAAATTCTGGGGCATCAAAAAAAGGACGCCTGAAGTGTGGCTGTGAGAGATACACTACAAGTAAGAACATAGTAACAAGTTCCGAATAAAGAAAGAACATGGTAAGACGTAATTGCGAACCATAATATTTAAGATCTACTTCACAACCTGACCAAAAGAAATCGAGATGAAAACCCCATCTGGTTTCAAAACCCTATGGACACCCTTAAGCATCTGCATGACCTTAGTTACTGTTGCGGGCCTTGAATTCCACGGGTCGCCACTGTCCACGAACAAAACCTCCTTCAAAATCCAAAATAAGATATATGCACTCATCTCATTTGAAGGTGAAATTAAACTGCTGAAGAAATTATGAGAATAACACTTAATAATAACGAACGTAAACGGCAAACAATGGTGATCGAACAATTACCATGGTTCCTTTCTCAATAACAGCATCAAAAGACTCGTTGCTAAAAGGAAGGTCTAGCATGTCAGCTTCCAGAACTTTTATGTCTGATACCAGATGCATTCAAAAAGAAATTAGGTGATTACAGTCTAGATAAATGTTACATTTTACCGCAAGTTGAACATTGCTCCATGTTTTTTTTTTAAATCAGTTTCAAGTACAATGGGAAAGAACAATTTCAATGGAAAAACAAAGCAGCAGAGGCAACTTCTTGAAACAACCATTAACTTCAAAACAAAGCAACAAAGGCAATTTCTTGAAACAACCACTACTTTTGAAGTTATTCCATCCGATGCTCTCTATTTCTCAAATGTTGTAATGTATTAACACGTTTTTTTAGGAGAAATTTGCTAGAGTGACTATCTAACAAAGTGAGATTGGCAAAATGGCCTTCTTCATTTTTTTATGAAAAACGACCACCCAATCATTCTTTGTAAAAAGTGGTCATTCTTGGTCGTTCCATAGTCATTCTACAAATACAAATTTTTTTAAAAGTTATTTTACTAATAAAACTTTCCCATCGAGTCATTTTTACAAAGGCCTTAGTTTTTTAGTACATTTATATGCATAGCTAAATCCAATTTCTATTTAAACTTACAATGCAACAACTTGAACGCTCCAAATGCAAAGTAATGTAAATATACTACACGTGAAAATAGAATTGAATTATCAACCTGATCCTATTTCTTCAATTTAAACAAAAATACAAGCAAATATATGTATTTTTTCCTAAAAACCACTCTAATTCCTCTCATTAAGAACCTAAAAAGCCCAGATGGCATGAGCGCATAAAGAAATAAGCAACAAACAGTATAGGCATAAATACATCATCACACCTTTAAACCCCTTAGATAGCAATTGTTTCTTCTTATTCTCAACTGCAACAGCTGAGAGATCAATGCATGTTATTTTAGCAATCCCGTCTTTGTACAATTCTTCAGACAACTGTGAGTTCCCACAGCCTAGCTCCAAAACCTGCAGCGCTCTCAATTTTCATAAACCTGGAATTGCCAAAATAAGCTAAATTTTTCATTAAATGCAGAATAAATAGAAGAAAAGCTGATGAATATACCACTTCTATAGCAACATTGTCCATTGCATAACCAAGGGAAACCAAGAGCAGCAGATCATTCAGCCACAAAAATAAATAGGTATACCATAAGAACTTTTAGACTTCTAAGTTTTTTCAGACAAAGTCTTAACTCCGGCAGCCATATAATCCGATAAATGTAACTTTTTTAATATGTACATGTAACATCATTGTTTCATAAGTGCAACATTTTTTGCACGTGTAACACTCAGTGTTACATATATTGAACTATATTTATTGAATGTTACATTGAAGAAAACCGAGTGTTAACAATGTTATACGGGCATAAAAAAAATTAAATGTGCCTGATCGATTCAGGTGCCGGACTTAAAAGACAATTCCAATATGTATATATATTCTGCTGTATACTTATCAAGGACACTTAAAAAGCTCATTTAGTTCGTTGATTGGAGTTTTTAATTTAAGTTGAGATGTGACTTTATTTAAAAACCTTTTACTGTAGCAAAAAAGTTGGATGTGATTATTTCTAAAAGCTTTTTACTGTATCAAAACTCGAATCGGTAAAATAACGCCCTTGAATCGGTGATATAAACGGGCGTTATTCTGTTTAAACAATAATTCGCAAACGACTTAAGCCTTTGCCTAAAAAAATTTATCTAACTTCTAAAAGCACATATTGTCTTCCCAATATTCACAAGTACCCGCATCGTTTAGCTGCTAAACAGAATTATAAGTAAAAATGGAACAAAAACCATATGAAATGGGAAATCCAAATCCAAATATATAAAAAGAGTGGAAGTTGTTGCAGAAGTACAGAAAAACTGGGATTGAGATGGGGTTGAACCAGGTGCCGAAATTGAGAATAGTCCTTGAGCCACTCGTAGTGCTCTTCATTAGAAAAACGTTTATCCCTGAAAATGCCACAACAAGATTATACAAAACAGATACATATATACATATATCCATACATATATATATGTGCGTATATGTGTGTATAGAATTGCCAGTTATATGTGTGTATAGAATTACCAGTAATTAGGATCACGGTAAGCCGAAACAGAGGATGGGAGAACGCATTTTTGAAGTCTGTCCTTCTGATTTTGATTCGTTTCCATTGTTACAGAATTGTCGAGTCTGAATCAAATTGGATGTGACTGAGAAACCCTAAAGCCTAAACCCTCCCCGAATTTGGGTTTAATCTTGTTCAAGTAAGACGATCAAAATGTCGTTTTTGTTTACATGAAAAAAATTCCAAACTGTGAACGGCATGCCGTGTTAAATCTTGAACGATAGTACGTTAAGACTTGGGCGAGAGAGGGTCATGAAATGTTAATTTTTTGACATAAACCCTGCCGTTTTTAATTAAAGGATGAAGATGAATGTCGTTTTGAAGGTAAACGACAACAAAACCAAGCTATTAAGGACAATACGTTATTGTTTCTTCCCTGACGACAGTTCAATTAGACCGCAAGAGAGGTGTCGTTTTTCCTTCAATATATATCTTAGTTTTTTTTTTTTTTTTTTTTGGAAAAATCTTGGGCGTTCACTTCATAGATCACACTCGAATAAGTTCAATTCGAGGGTAAAATTAGGTTGAGTTATGCGTTCACTAAACGCAACTCGAATTTCAAACTCGAGTAATAACTCGAGTTGGTGAGTTTCACTTACTACTTGTTTTTTCATTACTCAAGTTTGGTTATGCAGTGCGAATTGTCTCTGCAGAAAATGACACTTATTTTATAATTAGAGTTTGACTTTAGTACAAGTGAATACAAAACTCAAGTTTTAAATGTCAAATCAATCTCCTCTTAAACACTTTACTCAAAGTCCAAACTAAATTCAATTTTTTTGCAACTCAAATCCACTTTTTTAACTCAAATTAATAAATTTGAGTTAGTGAAGTAAATGCGCCCTTAGTTCATTTCAACCGTTGAAATAATATTTCAACGGTCTGATTTATGTGTGTTTCATAAAAAATTTGCATCGCATGACACAAAATCGTTATATTAACAGATGATTCTGTTAAAATTTTAATTTAATAGTTAAGACAACAGTACTTATTGATAGTTAAAAAGACAAATTCTATCTTAAAAATTCCCTAAAAATAATTCAAAACTCCTCATAAACATAATTATGTACAAAATATAACTTTTCCTTATAGCCAGTGTGCTTTTTAAATGCGCTATATAGGACTTTAATGGAAAAATAATAGAATTCCTTCGAGATGAGTAACAAATCATTAAAAATCCAATAGAAAAGACAAACACTATATTCGAATCTACGGACTTAAACTATACAACAAATGAATAAAAAAATAACTATTAAAAAAATTATGTTTTCATAGTCATATTTATATTAAAAATTATCTCTTCTATATAATTTTTTAATGTAATATAATTTTAATAAAATTTAACCGTTAAAAACTAATTCTATGAGTAAAAATTTATATTGGAAAAATATCCTAGAAATAAACATAAAACAATATTGTCATAAACACCTAAGATGACAAGATCCGTCCTTGCAATGTCAGGTCTCAGGATTGTGTTGGTAGCCTCGAGTACAACTATAGATCCTTTTTTTTTTATAGAGTTTCTACAATATTTTTTTCTTTTTTAGAAATATTCATGTTTCTTATTTTTTTAACTGTTAGTCATATTAGATTAAAAAAATATGTAGATTAAATAAATTTTATATAGATTTAACAGTTAAAAAATAAAAAATATCGGTGTTCTTAAAAAAGAGAACACCATAGAAAGTTTATTTTTTTAATTCTTCTTTTTTTTTTCTTTTTTTTTTTGTTGCTAATTTTACCAATTTACAAACACTATAAAGATGTGTGTGTATATATATATATATAATATACATTGCTAAGAAGAGTAAAGGCGGTTCTTTCATGGCATGAAACAAAATATTTTGTGAAATGCAAATTAGAAGGTTGCTTATGGAGGACGACGGTGTTCATCATATGAGTTTGTATGGATTATGGCTCCGTTTCCCATCTATTCCAACAACTTTGACTTGTAATTAAATGCACTAGTAACTAGTTTTACACTTGGGGCTCAATGGTCTTTTTGTTGCCACTATTTATCCATAATGGTCAAAAGACAAAATAGAAATATTAAATCGGCAAGATAATAGATTCTTCAAAGTCAAATGAGAGAGAGATCTTCTTTGTCAATTCCTGCTTTTTTCTCTGTTTTGACCTATTCATGTTTGTCCGAGCTGCATGTACTTTTTTTTTTTTTTTTCCTTCAAACTCGGTGTACTTTCTTTCTATTGCTTTCTTCATCCTTCCCCTGTTTCTCATTTATTTCATTTTAATTTTTTTGCTACTAATTTTCCTCCGTTTCATGATTGTAAATTTGCTATGCTTTGCTTCCAATTTTAAGGATTTGATCAATTAATTGCTTATCCAGCTATCCTTTGCATGATCATAACTTCTTTTTAGCCAGCCTCCAAAAAGGAAAAAGGATGGATAAAACTTTTGTACGGTTCCTTGACAAATTCAATAAAGTGAGACACCAGAGAAGTGAGAGAGTTGCCAAATGTAATACATAACTCGACCAGAAAAATGCATTAATTGAATTCCGAAGAAATCATATCATTTCTACAAAGAAAGAAAAAGGATTAATTATTTTCACACCATCCTTTTCTCTCTCTCCCTTTTTATCTGTAGGGTTTCTTTCTTTTTTTTTATGCACGGTTTATTTTTCTTTTTTAAGGTTATAGTCCGATCTCACCTCTTAATTTGTCGTCAGATTTCTAAATTTAAAGACAGAGTTCTAAATCTCATGACAATGATTATAGTATTAGTGGCGACTTCATGGAAAGAAGAGATATGAGGTGCTAGTTTTTTGATCGACCATGTTGTGCATGTCAAATCTCTTGCGTATTATGCGTGGATGAGCTCTCAACGTTGGTGGTGGAGTCATATGGGTCCTTGCTGATCTATTCTTTATGATCTAGTCGTCGTCTCATCCTAAGGATCTTGTATGTGTAGCTGAGGAATTTTATCTTGTTTTTTATTTATATTTTGATGTAATAAAGGTGATGTAGATTCTACCATTTCAGTTTTATATTTTTGTCATGTAATAACAAAAGTTGTCATCTCACATTTTCTATGGTGGTGATAGGTTTATCCCATTAGGTTTGATCATATGCGATATTGTGAGTGATCCTAGTGTTCTAAGTCTTTTGATCTCGGTCTACTAGTTTTATCCAATTGTTGTAGTGGTTTTGTTAAACGGACTTTTGTTGCGCTCGATTGTTAATGTGTCGAGCGTGTCTTTTCTCATTAGAAATCAACACTCGTATTCGTCTTTATGCCTCATTTATCTTTACTGGTGGATCCAGTTTTTATCCGTGGTAGAATATCCTTGTATTTGGTGATCATTTTTTTACTATTTTAGAGTTTATATTGACTTAATTATTAAATAAAATTTCTCCATTTAAAAAATACATTAGTTTTTTTAAAAAAGAAAATTACATCTTTTTCTTATAATTTGATTGGGAGTCTTTACACTGGAGCAAGCTATTTTGTTTCACCAGTCGGAACTGTGTTTTCACCGTTTGATTAGTTTTTCAACGGTCAGATCTGCAGAGGAGCAATTCTGTGCAGTGTGCTGTAAATTTTTAATACGAACTTGTACAAATTTAACCGTTAAAAAAATAATCTCATCAATGAAATAAAATAGCTTGCTTCACCGTAAAGATTCCTAATTTAATTATAGATTATTATCAATGCAGCTCATACTTTCATCGCTCAACAATAATGTTCTTTTATAACTATATACTAGACTAGATAGGAGCCTTCAATTGTATTACCCCTAATGATAGCACATGTTTTTTTAGCATTATATTAATTACAATTTTAATTGGAAAAGTTTGTAAAATTAACAAAATATGGCACAAACTTTTGTTTCAAAACGGAGTTCTACCCCATCATTTAATTAATCATAAAAAAAAATTAAGGGCCTACTTGGTTGAGAGTTTGATCGTGGTTCAATTAGTTTTGTTATAATATTTTCTCATAAAAATTTAAATTTTAATTCAAACAATTTAATTTAAACCCGTAAACAAAATAGGAATCCTTTACGAGCCTTCGAGAAGGAAAAATATGGAGAAAACTTTGTGTGCGTGGTTCCTTGACATTTGACAAAATCGGCAAAATCAATATATGACGACACATTTGCTTGATTGCTTGACCAGAAAAATGAATAAAAACGTGGGCCACCAAAAAAAAGAAGGTTTTTAGTTTTAGTTTATGGTGGCAGTAGTTCAGAAACGCTAAAAATTGAGGAGGAATTGACTGATTGTGAAATGGTCTTTTATATTTTGTTAGAAAGGCCTCACGTTCAGCTACCTCAGTAGTTGATATTCTGAAGAGTCGTAGAAAGCCTGCTTAGAGAGGGAGAGAGAGAGAGAGATCAGAGATTAGACAATATTTTGGTCTCTAGAACCCACCAATTTCGCCTGCGTTGGCGTCTTACCATTTTTTAATTTCCCACACAAAGCGTCAATTTTTTTTTTTTTTTTAAATATTCAATTCTTGGCTAGTTGAGTTTAAGAGCCCATTTAGTTCATAAATTAGAACCTTGAGATTAGAATTATTTTCGATTTGTGAGTGTTTTTTGTGAGAAAAAATACTGTAGCGAACAATGAATCATGATTCGAATCAGAGAATGAATCTTCCAACCAAACGGGCTCTAAAGTTTTGTTGTACCTCTAAACTGGTTGAGGTACAACAAGTTTAAAGAATTGCCACTGTTTTAAATTTATAACTCTCATGTTGTTTTTAAAATTTAGAAGGTAAATTGTTAAAATGATCATAATTTAAGAGAATTTTAAAAATTAATTTTAATATATTTATTTTAAAAATTAAAATTATATATATTTTTTATTTTAATATAATTTTAACTAGATTAAATGATAAGAATTTAAATGCATAAACGTCAAGGTTGAGAGATTGCTTATAATTAAAAAATCTTATAATTAAAAAAAAAGTCGCAGAGTGATTAACGTGGCTTATCTTTAATTAAAAATATAATAAAAAGGATAATGATAATTGCAAAACCAGCCATTCCAACAACCAACGTGAGACTGGAATCCCAACAACGACATTTTGAATGTGATCCTTATGTTCGTTAAGTGCCAAAAACAAGTTTGGTCAAAACAATACAAAAATAAACAACACAAAAAGTAAAAGAAAAAAAAAACACACCAAAAAAAAAATGGCACACAATTACCTCGCACTTTCGTCCACGCTTGGGATAAAATACGCACCACTACCTAGTCTAGCCTCCGTCCACCATTCTCTGCTATCGTGCGCACCTCCTCCCATGGCGATCGCCTTCCAGCTCTGCCGCATCCCCACCCGCACTGACCTTTTCCTTCCGGAGACCTTCTCTCTCCGGTGCCGGAAACCTCTCTCCGTCAGATGCTCCGGCGATTCCTCCTCCGCCTCTTCTCCCTTCGTCGCCGTCGAGTCCGACTTCGACGCCAAGGTTTTCCGGAAGAACTTGACGCGAAGCAAGAACTACAACCGCAAAGGCTTCGGCCACAAGGAGGAGACTCTCGAGCTCATGAACCGCGAGTACACCAGTAATTTACTCGCTCAAGCCTTTTTTTTTTTTTTCCTTTTTCTTGTCGAGGATTTTCTTCGGTTCTTCTTATTTGGTTGTTTGTTGATTGTTTGGATTTTTCTCAGGTGATATTATCAAGACTTTGAAGGAGAACGGGAACGAGTACACCTGGGGAAACGTGACGGTGAAGTTGGCCGAATCGTACGGATTCTGCTGGGGCGTCGAGCGCGCTGTGCAGATCGCCTACGAGGCGAGAAAGCAGTTTCCCGATGAGAAAATCTGGATCACTAACGAAATTATCCACAATCCCACCGTCAACAAGGTTTTAATTTTTGTGCTTTGAAATTTCACTCAAAGTCTGTTTCTGATTGTCTGAACAAAATTCTGAATTATCCACAATCCAACGGCTAATAAGGTTTTAGTTTTCCACTTGAAATTTCACTCAAATTTTGTTTCCGATTGTCTAAACAAAACGCTAAATTATCTACAATTCAACCGTCAAAAGGTTTTAATCTTACGCTTTGAAATTTCACTGTTTCTGATTTTCTGAACAAAATTGTGAATTTTGTTGGGCGTATTTTGGCAGAGGTTAGAGGAGATGAAAGTGGAGAATATTCCGATTGAGGAAGGGAATAAGCAGTTCGAGGTTGTGGACAAAGGTGATGTTGTGATTTTGCCTGCGTTTGGAGCTGCCGTGGACGAGATGTTGACTTTGAGTGATAAAAACGTACAAATTGTTGATACTACTTGTCCTTGGGTTTCAAAGGTAAACTGAATTTTGCCTCTTCAATTAATTATAATTGTCTTTGTTTGTTAAGCCTAAAAACCTGAAAATTTTGTTAAATTGATTGGTGGTTTTGGGTTTGTGAAGGTGTGGAATACCGTTGAGAAGCACAAGAAAGGGGATTACACTTCTATTATTCATGGGAAATATTCCCATGAAGAGACCATAGCAACTGCTTCTTTTGCTGGAACTTATATTATTGTGAAGAACATGCAAGAGGTGGGCATGGGTTTTTTTATTTATTTTTTATTTTTTATAGCTTAGATGTTGTGGTTCCTTTGGCGAAAATATATGCTTTCTTTGTCTTGATTCAGGCGACCTATGTGTGTGATTATATTCTTGGCGGTGCGCTTGATGGATCTAGCTCAACTAGAGCGGCGTTTCTGGAGGTTTGATCATTGCCGTTGCTTTGTTTAATATACTTTTCTTGAACAACTTATAGGAAAATATACGTGGGTTTAGTGATTGTTACTGGATTTGCCTGCAGAAATTTAAGTATGCAGTTTCTGACGGGTTTGATCCCGATAAGGACCTCGTGAAGGTTGGCATTGCAAATCAGACTACCATGCTTAAGGGAGAAACTGAAGAGATTGGTTAGTTTTTGTTGGTTATGCTATCATCTTACAAGGAACCGCTGCCATTTTTGTCGAATGTTGCTCAAGTATTCTTGTTTTACTATTTGCAGGGAAATTGGCTGAGAGGACTCTGATGCAGAAATACGGAGTGGAAAATGTCAATGACCATTTCGTAAGCTTCAACACAATTTGCGATGCAACTCAGGTAACTCCCTCTTCTTTTAATATATCCTGGTCTGGTTATTTGCAAGATTGCCCAAGGAAAGAACATTCCACAGCGCCAAATGCAGCAACTACACACCTGCACATCCTTTGAAGCTAATTCGGTTTTCTGCTTAACCCCAAATTGCTAGCCAGAATGGTTATGTTGAGGATTCACGAATCTTCAGTGAGATTCAAAGTAATTTATACGTTTCTTTTTCAGGAGCGTCAAGATGCAATGTACAAGCTGGTAGAGGATGATCTAGACCTTATTCTAGTTGTTGGTGGTTGGAACTCGAGCAACACGTCTCATCTACAAGAGATTGCTGAGGAGCGGGGAATACCCTCGTATTGGATTGACAGTGAGCAGAGAATAGGTCCTGGGAACAGAATAGCATACAAGCTTAATGTAAGTTTGGACTGATAAGAGTCACGCTGCAATCAGTTCTACAACCATACCAATTTACATTATGTTCTTATCTTTGTTTCCTTGTGATTTTTTTGATAGCATGGAGAATTGGTTGAGAAAGAGAATTGGTTGCCTAAGGGTCCCCTCATGATTGGTATAACATCGGGTGCTTCTACTCCAGATAAGGTAAATTTCTCCCTTTGTTTATTTCGAGGGTTCTGGCCTGGTTTAGGATCATGGTTATTGGTTCGCTATAGTATTTTTCTCTAAAAAAAAAATTAAATTTCAAAAATTAGAATTATGAACCATGATTCTGAACCCATGAATCAAACGTTAGTAGTTTGAACTTCGAATTGGATAACAGTGTTTTTTTTGTGTGCAAGCTATGAGAAACTGCATTCTATATCAAACTGAATTCTTAGTTAGTTCTCTTAACAATGATTTTGATCCATGCCCGTTTGGACTCTTTTAACTAGGCTGTTGAAGATGTTCTCATCAAGGTGTTCGACCTCAAACGCGAAGAAGCGTTGCAACTAGCGTAATGTAAGATAGGTTTATGTTTATACTTCACCGTTGTACTGAGCTTATGTTATAGAGCTTCATTGTTGTATAATTAAGATATGAAAGGCTATGCTGGAAGAAGCGTTGCAACTAGCGTAATGTAAGATAGGTTTATGTTTATACTTCCCCGTTGTACTGAGCTTATGTTATAGAGCTTCATTGTTGTATAATTAAGATATGAAAGGCTATGCTGTATCTTTGTAGAAAAAGCTCCATGTACCCCAAAATTACTTGCATTGCCGTATAGTAATAGAGGGTTTTTTTTTTTTATTGCTCAAAAGATCAAGTTCTTTGACCATAAGAGGTGCCGTAGACTGCAAACAGCAGCCAGACTGGACCTTATTATTGACACAATTATAAAATTGATGCCTTTTGAAAACGTCAAAAAGGGTGGAAGCACTCATGAAGAATATATTGCATTGTATTCAATTATATTGTTGAATGTTCCTAAAAAAATAAAAATAAAAATAAAAAACATTTGTATTATTTATTGTATTACAGAAGTAAGTGAGGTTACAGCTGGTGATAAAGAAGTATTATATGTTATCAACCATGACATAAATACCCAAAATTTTCCTATACATTCAGAAAAGTAAATCAACCACTAATCGTAAATCTTCTCATTTCTGCTTTCATGAGTTGGGAAAGTGCCTTTTGCTTATTGCTGAACTGCACAATCAAATTGAATTGTTGACGTTCTTTGCGTTTTTACCTCAAAAACTTGAATGTGGTAGCTAGTATCCAACAGAAAGTGCTCTTTTGTTGCATGTGAAATAACTCCCAAGCTTGGTGCTAAGCTACTGAATTACTTGGAAGAAGACGATTCAACTATTTCTGGAAGCTGATCGAGCAAGCGATTCATCTCGTCCGGAAATTCGGCTTTCGCTCGATTAGTCTTTGCTCCAACAACCACTGCTGTTCCATCTTGAAAGGCCCATATCTTTTGATGAGCAGAGAAGAAAAGAAGGAACATAAGAACACAATTGATAATTTATTTCATTAAAGGACTCAACAATGGCAAAACAAGCACTACTTAAATTGGTAACGGCAATACTAACAATTTATTCATGTTGAAAACCGTCTCCACAGTTCATTAGAATTTAATTCTCATAAAGTTGGAATTATTATTCGGGGTTTTTTCTAACACACTATACCCCAAAACTGCTTGTAGTCCAGCACTTTCGTCTATGATCTTTTTTCTTCTTAGCAATTTAGTCCTAATATTTACAATATCTATTATTAACATTGATGCTCCTTAAATTTTAAAGTCATTCTCAGTTTGTTCTCTGAACTTTAAAAACTCTCATTTTACCCCATGAATTTTAAATTGTTTTCACTTAACCCCTTCTGTAGCAGTTTATGTTAAAAATAGAACGAAAAAAAGAGAATAACACAGTCACGTGGTCTTTTTATTTGGATTTATGTTAAAAAGAAACATAAAAACCAAATGATCACACTTAATTCCCTCTTTTTTCTTTTGATTTTAACAGAAATTGCAACAAAAGAGATTAAGTGAGAACAATTCAAAGTTCAGGGACGAAATGAGAGTTTTTAAAGTTCAGAAGGTAAACTGGAAATGACACTAAAATTCAGGGACACCAGTGGGAACAATCCTTACAACATAGTAGAAATTAAGGGAGTTAACTCCAATTTGTTTATCAAGGTTAACGTCATGCGAAGTTTGGCATTTTAGTCCCTCAAAAATAGTTGTTATTATTATTATTATCATTTTGGTAATTTAGTTCCGAAATTGGTCCTAGAATTCCCTAAAAGTTAACTCCCATTAACCGTTGGAGTAGTAGCTACCATCCAGAGACTTCCCAAGAAAACAAAGGTCAGGGACTAAATTTCCAAAACACAAAACGTTCAAGGGCCACAAGTGCTAAAGAGCCTTATTGTTCCGAATTACAACTACTACTGTTTTTCTATTAAATGATATTCTCAATCCTAATGCGTTGTTAAATTTGAAATAAGGTACAAAGATCAGTTTCTAAACAACAACAAAAGGTGCATTCAGTGATCACTATATAAAGTCTGGCATAACTTTTAAAGCATATAGAAATTTAAAGCTGAAACACAGAATAAAAACTCACCTGTGCATGAGACAAATAGCTGATGCAAGTGGTGAGCATCAAAGCACCAAATCCAGCATATACAATTGGCACTCCCGGGTCAGTCTAGCAAAGAACAAAATGTTATTAGAAGTGAATACAAAGAACCGGAGATTTTCACATTGTGTAGTATAATAACTTGTTTTTAGCGTTTACTTTCAAGTCAAGGCCACTGCTTCCTATTGCATCTTCAATAACAATATTAGTTCCATTAATCTCGATTGGTAGTTTAGAGTTTGGTCGCCGGATCCCAACAAATTTTCCTTCTTGATCGTACAAGACGATGGATTGTAGATCACGAGCAAGCATTGATCTGTTTACGAACAAAGGAGTGGGTAGAACAGAGAAATGGTTAGTTTCATTACTTACAGTAAAACTGAAGCTTCAGTTTATCTTTTTTCCCCGTTACTTACAATACGAGACCTTTTACAGCTTATTCATATGGCAACAAGACTTGCATAACTCTCTCAGTTTCACTGCATTGAGTGGTTTATAGGATGTCGTTGTTGGAACTTGAGAGAAACCTCTCAAAGTAGGGGAAAAAGATCCTGATTTTATTCCTTGATATCTTTGTTACCAGCATTTAAAGAGGTATTCGAATCAAAGTTGCAGTAAAGAAGAAAGAGCAGCGAGAAGAGCACATACATTCCTTTGACGTTAGGAGAATTCACATCTCCAATTGGCAAGAAGGTCCCAAAAAGCTTCTTGTCCCCATTTATCTTAAGAGGTGCCATGGCCAAGTTAAATGGCCCTTCATTATCCTTAAGTATTTGCAGTGCTGAAAAACTCCAATCAGTCTGGTATATAGTAATCCCGCCATACCTTAAGGGGTCATTTACACTTATTGTTTTCCTCAGCACCTCCTTACCGTTAAGGTCGTATAACGAAAGGTCAGTGTGAAACTGGGACACCTATTGCATAAAACGGAGGGGGGAGTTAGGTAAAAACATCTACTTCTTTAGCTGCGATAAGCAAGTAACTATAAGCCTTTTTAGACATTCCCAAATGAAAAGGAAGAAAGGATAAAACATGCAGGCGTTAAACTGTTAGAAGCAAAGGATTCTAAAGATGTGATCATAAATATTCTAGACAGGCACGTCATTTCATAACAATAAACATTTACCAGTGAAAAGATGAGAATATGCTGCCACGTAAGTTGGTACAAAAAAAGTCAAGATTAGAGTTGGTGTCCCTAGTACTATTCATGCATAAATGATCAATTGCAGACATTCTGATGACAGCTTTGCAGAGTACAATATCACAGCAACCAAACTAATGCTTATAAAAAATCAACTGTCTATGGCACCTTTCACATCAGAAAGTCCATGATAAGAGCAAGTATAGCTGATAGAGAGACATTAAAATCTACCTCCCCACTATCATAGTAATCCATGTAGAATCTGTTGACATGAACTTCTGTGTTAAAAGCTTCGGTAGGAGCAGAGAGAAAACCAGTTGGGCCTAATACATCTCCAACGACAAAATTCAGCCCCTGCGGCACTGTGACTGAACCTCTGAAGCTCCCTGTGGCACTAAGAGTTCCACCTGCCATTATGAGCAGCATTGCTAAATGTACTCCAATAGGAGCAAACCGACCAGCGAGCCCCTTGAATGCATATAAGGACGGTCCCTTCAGGAATACCTATATCAAACAAAATAATCATTGTGAAACACAGCCGTAAATGTAAGTTAATAAGACGACCATAGAGCAATGCTGGTAAGTTAAAAGCAGTTACGAGAGAGCCCTCATGGTGCTAAGATTCTATATTGATTTTATAGCTGAAAAACAGAGTTGCTACACACTTCCAATCAGCTTTACCGTGATAAATTTCCATGTTATATTACACCATACAACAAAAACTAATTCACGTATAATGAAGACATCATTTCCCGGTCAGTGAAGTGCTCTTTAACATCCTAGTTGAGCAGATGAGATCCAACAGTAGAAATCTAACCAGAACGAATATATAAAACTGCCCAGGCATAGTTTAAGTACATTATAAACAAGGTTACTGATAAGAACCAGACGCTGCTGGTCTATAGTAGGAGGAAGAAACGCCAGTAATTATTGCTGACGTGGATATAGTTTGTTGAAGAGTCTTGTTGAGGAAGTTTTAGGATAACTGAATTGGGTTAGTGTTAGTAAGGGAGCCTATAAATAAGAGAGGGAGGCTGAGAAGTTAGTTAGAGAGAATTCTGTAGAAATTGAGTTGTGTAAGAGAGTGGGTGATCTCTCGAACATCACCTGTGTACGATTTCCATTGCTGATTCGAATACACTTTCCATCATTTGTTCCGTTCATTGAACGGGCCCAAGTGGGGCGGTTTCTAAGACACAAACCGACTGGGGAAAGGGCTGGACCGAATGGGGAGAGGACTGGAATTTTTAGGGATTATTATGGGCCACAAAAATCTGCGGTGGGGGAAAGTTTTGTGAGTGGTTCCAGCTGGACACCACCGAAATTTTCAGGAGACACTAATGGGATGTTTGGAATGTTTGGAAGGGGGATTCGTGCCATGATTCGAATCATGGTTCGTGACTCGCTACAGTATTTTCTCTCATTAAAAACATACGTAAAACGAGAATGGTTATGAATGCATGAACCAAATGTCCAGTAAGGGATTTTCAGAGGTGACAAATATTAGCTCTCCTCGGTCCAACACGTCAGTCAACAAGGAACAACCTAATGTTCCACTTCCACCCATTCGGTGCAGTGAAGGTTTCAGACAATAAATTTTTGATGCTGAGATGCAAAGGAGAGAATGGGGTTTATGCTTCCAGTGTGAGGAGAAATGGCGGTTCGGCCACGTCTGTAAGAACCCCCAACTACAGGTTCTCCTCTTAGCGGTGGATGAAGATGATGGGGCTGGAGCTGATGTTATAGTTGAGGAAGCACCGGGGGGCCAAACGGCGGAGCAAAGAGAGGTCACTTGAACCTTGAGGACAAGGTTCTTGTGAATGGGGGGTAATGATAAGAACCAGACGCTGCTAGTCTATAGTAGGAGGAAGAAACGCCAAAAATTAGCGTTGACGTAGATATAGTTTGTTGAAGAGTCTTGTTGAGGAAGTTTTAGGATAATTGAATTGGGTTAGTGTTAGTAAGGGAGCCTATAAATAAGAGAGGGAGGCTGAGAAGTTAGTTAGAGAGAATTCTGTAGAAATTGAGTTGTGTAGGAGAGTGGGTGATCTCTCGAACATCACCTAATAAACTTTCCATCATTTGTTCCGTTCATTGCTAAACCGTTGAGGTTTCCATCAGTTACCAGGTCAGCTTATACATAGAATAGGTATTAAGGTATCAAACATGAAACTTAAAGCAATTAAATTTCACAAAAAATGGAAGAAAAGACCACTAACTAAATAAAAATCAAATAGGAAATCAGAAGGATCAAGAAAAGGAGTTGCGATAGTACTAACCTCGTATCCCGATCCCATTAGAATAACGCCTAAATCTTGCACTGATGCTCTTGGGAGAGTATCAGAAAATTCCTGCTTGAGGATGGCCTCCGCAGAATGCAGAAAATTCCATCTGATTTTACGCGCAAACCCCTTGGTTAATCAAAAAGTCACCCAACTAATTTCAAGCCATAAACGTTTGGGTGAAGATAACCATGTGAAAGGAAATCAAACCTTCTAGCAACTTTGACAAGTGGTATCTGTGTCGTGTAAGTGCATGCCATGAGTGATGTACCAAGCAGAGCAAGAGTTCCAAGGAAAATGGGAGAGGAATACACGTGATCAAACCCAAGAGTGAGAACCCATCTCCAAGTGAAGAATCCCAAAAATGGATTCTCTTCCGGGTATTTCTGGAAATAGAAATCCGGGGCCTCGCCTTGGTCAATGATGGTTCCTGCAGAAGCATTTAAAGCACACAAGGCCTACTTACTTTAAAACACAGTATATAAGGTCTTGCAGAAATGGTACATAATCACATGAAGTTTATAAATGGAGCTAAAAGAGCTGGAAAATTAGAGAATTTGTTATAATCTAATTATTTCAAGTGTCAACAAGAGATTTGGACAAATCAAAGCAAATAAATTAAGTCTACTTCCTCAGCTTCCGAGCTCAACAGTGCAAAACCCGAATCACAAATTCTAAACCACAAAGCATCACAGCTATGAAATGAGGATAAGAGCCCAAACGCAGAACATAACAAGAGGCTGCCATGAGAGCAAGAACAAATGGCATATATTCTCATAACCTCTTTGAATTTTATCAGCACATGAAATTCCCAAATGAAGCCAAAAGAAGCTTGAAAATAAGTGCATTAGCGATGAAATAGTTCTCTAAAATATCTACATAAAGGGCTAGTCTCTTCACAACTGATAAACCCCACGAAATATAGAGAATAAGAAAACAGAATGCGAATCCTAACACTTCTACTTATATATATTATTTTTAAAAGTTCACATATTATATAATAAGCCAACAATTATCAAACGATTTAAAAGACTATTTTAGTAATTACATTGTTAACATTTATATTTCTAAATTTAGTAAACACCAGAAAGAGTCATTAAAATTCCTTTTACTTTGCCTTTCAAACTCGTTACATTTCTCATTACATTTAGGAATATTCCCCACCCAAAATCAAGATAAACCAAAGTGAATTAAGCACATTTCTCAGACTCCAAGCTTAACACCACAAAACCCAAATCACAAAAAATCTCAAAAACCACATATCATTATCCACAATTCAACAAAAACTCACAGTAACATACCAAGAGCCATAAGAGCAGCAACAGTGAACATCTCTCCAATAGCCAGGGGCAGATTAGACAAAATCGCCAAAACCTTTCTTGGCAATCTCTTGACCATCCCCATCACTCCTCCTCCACTCCTGTCATTCCCAGAACTCCCCACAACAGCTTCCTCATTTCCGCCCTCCTCCGCGAGCGGCGGCGGAGCGCCTTCGGAGAGCAGAATCTTCTTGCTTATGCTAGTCTGGCTCTTCCTGTTATCTTGGGGGCTCTTAAGCTTACAAGTGGTGGTAAATGAGAAAGGTCTCTTACTATGAGAGAAGAATATGGATTTGGAGATGTTGCGGTGAGAAAGAGAAGGTTTGACGAAAAGGGGTTTGTGGAAAGATAGTTTGGAAGTTATGGTGGGGTTTAGAGACTCCATTGATGAGGATTTTGGAGCTTTGGTCGGTCTTCGTATCTTCCCTGTTTGCAGAACAGGATGTAACGACCGTATAGGTTGTTGGTTTATCCTTTTAATTATTTCCCACGCTTTTGCATAATAATGCCACGTCGGCAAAAGAAAATTGAGATCGCTAACCAAAGAGTTAGATTTCACTTGAAAAAAAAAAGGGGTTAATTCGACTAATGGTTCACGAGGTTTACACTTATTTTACTTTAGTTTTTAACTTTTTAAACATTATATAAATGATTTTTGAGATTTTATTTCGTTTTAATTACAGTCTTTTCATAGGCATTAAATTTTAATAAAATTTGTGTAAATAAGAGTCTAAAATTAAAAATCGCTCAAATTTTAGATCTATTTGTAAAAATTAACTTTTAGTTTTTTTATATTATTTTAGTTTCTAAACTTTATGAGCTTGTTCTTTTAGAGTTTAACTTGAGGATAATTCTTGAGTTATAACTTGAGTTGAACTTGTAACTTGAGTTTGTGTTTGATTGTGTACATTTGAGTTATAGTTTGAGATAAGAATCTTTTTGAGTTTGTGTTTGAGTGAGTCAAAACTTAAATTTGTATTTAGATAACATTTTAATAAAACTCAACGCTGATGAAAATTTTTAATAGGGTATATGGGTCGGGTTTCATTCGTTTTTTCGTTGTCAACGCATAGAAAAAAAAATCTACTCAATCAGAATTAAAACGAAAAAGTTATAACATTTTTAAGAATAAAAAAAAACTATTCATTAATTGGAGTTCGAGTTTCTGAACTCGAGTTGAAGGGGAAACTTGAACTCGAGTTTTAGTCCTAAACTCGAGTTTAAACTCGAGTTTACACTTAAAAGAACATGAACTCGAATAAAATTGTAACTCGAGTTGCATTTTTTTGAGTTTTTCACTCAAAAGAATAAGCCCTATATGTTTTTAATTTTAGCCTATAATTTCTACAGATTTCGTCAAATAATTAACACAAAATTAACAGAAGAACTGAAACTGAAACATAAAAAATCTCAAATACTAATTATGTGACGTTTGAAAAGTCAAGTATTAAAGTGAAATTGAGGCTAAACCTAGAGACCCCATTTATAAGATTAACTAAAAAAAAAAAAAAATTAAAGAACTTTCTTTAATAAAGCCTTTCTACTAGAGTCAATTTCCGACCGTAATATTTGATCAAAATTACATCACTGACACAGAATTGAAAGTTAAAATAGAAAACTATTAGTAGTAAATTTCCTAAAATAAAATAAATGAGTAAATTTTTTTTTTTTTTCAAACACTATTCTCAACTTGAGCCGAGACTCAATATAGTGCAAATAACTCACACGCCCACAAAATCAATTGGGTAAGTTAAAAATGCACTTATTTAACGAAACATACTAATTTTTAGGTTTTTTATTTTTTTATTTATTGATGAAGGTTGAATATAATAATCGGATCTCAAACCTTTAATTCTGAAAAATAGGAACTTCAAGTTGAAAATATGTTGTAATCATGGTACAATAACTAGCAGACGTCGATTAACAAACAGAATGTCCAATAATATTTGCACAAAGTGCAACCAAAGAGTTCAATGGTTGACAAGTTGAACCATGAGTCCATGACCTTCTTAATTTTAGCACTTAGAACCGATAATTTCCGTTTATTAACTAATGTTTGTTATTGATCAGATAATACTACTAAAGATTGTCAAATTCAGAGACTTTATATTTGAAAGTTAAAAGTTTGACGTTCAACTTTCAAATGACCAAGTTTAAATCCACCTTTAAATATGAAAAACTAGGACTTGTGTATAACATCCGGTTAAATTAATTGAGATTAATTAATCAAATTCGGTGGTTAATATTAATTAATATGAAATTAGTGAAAGATTTTCAGTTATAATTATCATGTAAATGACATTTCTTCTTTAAAAAAGATTGTTTTGAAATTAACACTACTATCCCCCGAACAGTTTTAAAGTGTTAGTAACTAATTTTTTAGAACATAAATAATGAGTCATTCCATACTCTATTTAAATTGGACTTTAAAGTCTAATTATTAAATTTGCACAGAAAACCCAAGCCTATTTTTTTTTTCATTTTTCTTTCTTTTTCTCCTTTTTCTCTCTTTCTCTCTCTTCCATCGTCACTCTATCTTTCCCTTTCTCTCTCCACGCCGGCCAAACACCCCGATGAGAATTCCGGTGTCCGTTTTTTACACCTCCTAGCTCATTGTAAAGATCTCGACGAGTTGAGCACGTTGACATGTCGCACGACCACCAACTCTGCCGGAATCAGCCACAATCACCGGCCGAAGTTTCGAAAACAACCAAAGCTTCCGATCGGGATATCTCCTCCGTCCGACATCCAATCAAGGTGATTCTAGTTCCTATGAATTCAGAGCGAAGAGACGAAGAAAATCCTTTCTTTTTCACAACTCATTTTTGGCCGGAACACCACCATCCATGGTGGCCGGAGTTCCTGCCACCGCCGTTCACCTCCTTCCCGGCCGTCATTTTTGACACCGCCAGTGTCAATGGACTCAGAGAAGAACACTGAGAAAACCCCCTATGCCAATTTCACGGTCCTGCTGCAGTTTGCCAGAAAACGGAGCCGCCGCCGCCGTTCGAGGAGATAAGGGATAGTTCCAACGAACTAACCGTTAGATCGTCGTCATTTTGGTGTCAAAATACTCAGAAAGAAGTGTGTAACAAAAGGCCTTAACAAATTTTGAGGTCCCATAGCAGGAGAATTAAGATCAGAGTCGCCAGATTTTGCCAGTGTTTTTGGGTTTGATCGGAGTAGATAGATGCCGAATTGGGTGACATTGACTGCACCATTGAACTCAGAAGGGTCAATTTAGGGGGGGTAGGACCCAAGTTCGCCGTGAAAATATGCTCCGGCACCTCCGCCGCTGCTAGTGGCCGGATTCTGGCGAGTCTCAGTTCTTGAGGTTCCCGACGTCCGATCGAAGATCTGAGACCATATCTTGAGTCATTTTGATGTGCTGAACGCAACGATGACCTTTGTTTGTGCCAATTCAATCCGTTGAAAAGTTAGTATTGTGCACGCAGATCGAGGTGAATCAAATGGATTCGTTGAGGTTCAGAGCGAGCCGTGGAGCTTCAAGAATAGACGGTTGGACAACGTGAAGTTAGTTGTAGACTAAATTGTCAAAAGGTAGGATATTCTTGTTCATATTCTTAATAGCCATGATTTCAATGATTCTGGTCTATGAAAATATTTTAAAAAGAAAACATGTTAAAAGAAAAATAATTTTGAGGAAATAGCATGACTTATGTTATCTAACTCTCATTGTATTAAATGGGGTTTTAAGAGATATTTATATGAATATTTTTTTAAAATGAGATATTTTAAGAAATGATAAAATGCATGATGGCCACAGATATCGGGATATGGGAATCGTATCCTTAGGGGCAGGTCTCGAAACCCGTACGGGTCACTTCTTGCTCAGTGGTGATATTATGGCTTTGCAAATTTTCATTATTTAGGTATTTGCTACTATTATGTCAGTATTTCCTCTCTTTAAAGGATGATTGATTCTGAGTGTTTCTTTAGACCGTGAGTACTTTTAATTATTTTTATAAAATTATATCATACTAGGCTTTTCGCTAACTTTTCCTCTATTTTCAATGTTTTAACCCCTCCTTCCAGAGTTAGCGGTTTAGATTTATAACATGGCGAGTGGATGCCAATAGATTGAAGCCGCGAGATTCGAAGTGGTTAGTTTGTTTCGAATTTACAGTTTTTACTGTATTTCTGTATATAAACTGTATTGGTCGACATTGTCCCAGAGTTGTACTATTTTCTCTGAACTTTATGGATTGTTTTAAATATTGTTTGTAAAAGAAAGACTCCAGAATAATATATTTTAATATCTATTTTGGTATTTGTACATTTTATTTTATTTTCACAGATTTTTCTTAACTAATTTAATTTAATTAAGTTAAATATTAAATTAAACCCCAATAATCGCGACCCTATCCTTGGGTCGTGACATTGTGTTGCATCAACATAAATTATAGGCATATAGATCATGTGTTGTCCATGTCCCAATTAAGGGAGAGTAAAGTACACATTTTAGTGGCTTTTAGGCGCAATTAACTTATTGAAAAATGGTTTCATATAATGTTACTGTTGGTTTCCGAATTGAATTCAGATACGGAAGCATGAGGACAGTGGATCGTGTAACAAAAATTTTCACAAAACCTTTGAGATACTCTATAAATTATATTAATTTATGAACGAATAAATTAATCACATTAATTTATTTTATAAGAACTCAATTATGAATTATACCTAGCAGCCGATTAGGATGATCGCTTGAGTTCTTTGACCATGAACAATCCTTGCTCAAAAGCCTTGTGTTTAGAAAACCAATATCTTCCACGTCAATTCCTAGAATCCACGAACACGTGTGTGTGGGCACATCTAAGACAAAACATGTTAAAATAAACACTCAAATTTCCACAAATACCAACGCATGCACGATGTGAAATTTTTAGAGAAAAAATTTTCCTTCCCACACTAAGAATTTCGGCCACACTAAAAGTAATAGGTCAAAAATTGTGTCTCACAATTTTCTACTACCTCCTTATTTATAGAATAGTAGTTAGACTCCTAGAAGAAGTCTCATCTTTATCTTTAAGATAAAGCTTATCAATTATCTCCCATTTGAATTTGGAACAAAGTCTCCCTTCCTTTATCCACTAATGGCCGGCCATGGATAGGGAATTTTATCTGTGTGTAGGCGCCAATATCAGATAGGGAAGGAATAAAAAATCATCATTTATCCTACAGTCCAATTTTGACTCAAATTCAAAATCCAATTTAAGTCAAACTTAAATTAACTTGAATTTTAAATTGAACAACTTATCAAATAAGTTTAAATGGATAATTCTAGATGTGTTCACACTATGTGTTCACACTGTGTGTTCACACTAAGCATTGCGTTCACACTATGTGAACAACTTCACATAAGTGATCTAAAATTTAAATTTAAATTTAAATAATCACATTATTTAAATGATAATAAATTCTCAATTAATTATCCTTGAGTGTTTAATTTTATAATTCTGTAATTCTAAAATTTCCATTTTACCCTTAAGTGTCTTGTAGAATTACAAGGACGACGTGAGGACTCATGGACCTATAATTTTGAGCTCTAATAAAATTAATAATTAATTAAACACATTAATTAATTAATTAATCTTATTAATTCTGATAGTAACTCCACTATAAACTTGGAATTGAACTCTCGTAATTATAGATATAAATTACTTCTAAACCGTGAAGTGTCCATGTGATATAGTCATTGCATATAGATCAATCCTCCATAAATAATTCATAATTAGAGCTAGGTGAAATCGGTTAACTTTTCTAATAACATCTTTATCCTTAAGTACCATTGATTCTCTAATGGACAATGATCCATAAAACACATTCATGAATCAGAGCTCCTACTGGTCCAAGTACCGAATCAACCCTCAAGAGAATTATCTATCTACTTCTTTCTCAAGAATGAATGGATTTCATCTCGTATAATAACATTCCCGGCTATCTGCTTCACTATGTCTTCAAAATACAAGGAATAGGATTCAAGATCTCAGAATCCGTACCAAGTAAATCAAAAGACACAAATCTATAAATAGGAGTCTGCTTAGAAGTCAGAATTAAGATCATTCTATTTATGACCATCAGTATACTCAATTTAGAATTTCTATACTTAACGAAAATTATTAGAAATTCATATTGTGTCTGTGTCCTTGTTCCACATAATCTTATTATGCGAAATACACTCATTCAATATCTCACCATATTAACAGTGCGGATAACATCGTTCCATTCTAAATAGGAATGACATGTATTAATAATGTTTTAATTAAAGATTCCAAACTTTAACTAAATTCATTATGAACATTATTTTTTGAGTATTATCCTTAAACATTATCCTCTCGTATATAACACTTATATACAATGTTTAAGGTCACATAAATAATCATAGAATTTTCATTGATATTCATAAATATATGCACATAAAATAATCTCCCACTTGAGTATTATCCTTAAACATTATCCTCTCGTATTTAAATAAATAATAAATATCCTATTACATCTCATGCTTCTAGGACACCACTCTCAACAATCTCCCACTTGTCCTAAAGCAGGTAGAATATGTCTCAAATCCTGAAACTTTCTAGGTGTCTATGACTGATCTATGCCTGGAACAACTTTCTGATCAGTTAAGGGTTTCTGGAGTTTGCTTTCCTTTTGCTGCTTCACAAGTTGCAACACATTAACTCTTAATGATAGAATTAGCAATCACACTTTGCCAACAACATTTCGTGTCATGACTCCTTCACCTAGTGTGAACACAGATTTAGATGTCGACTCTCGAAATCCATGCATGACTCATAGCCAAAGTCTGTGTATCCACATCGTGCATGCGTTGGTGTTTGGAGAAATTCGAGTGTTTATTGTAACCCATTTTGTCTCATGTGTGCCCACACACACGTCTTCGTGGATTCTAGAAATTGACGTGGAAGACATTGGTTTTCTAAACACAAAAATTGGAGCAAGGACTGTTCGTGGTCAAAGAACTCAAGTTATCATCCGAGTCGGCTTCCAAGTATTTTTCCTGATTGAGTTCTTAATAAATGAATTAATGAGATTAATTTACTCGTGCATAAATTAATATAATCTATAGAGTATCTCAAAAGTTTTATGAAAATTTTTGTTATACACGATCCGCCTCTTCCCCGCACCACCGCGCTTCCGCAACCAGATTCGATTCCGCAACCAACATGCATTATCTCATAAGTTGTCTCCATACCTTCATGCTTTTTGTGAATTACCACGCATAACCCTAGCTAACAGTTAGCTACAGTGGTTTCGTTAGGGACAGGAGGACAATCCTCCATTTGGGACAAACTTGTATTCATCACATGAATGTGAGTTGTTTATGTTACTTTACCACTTCGCATAGTTATCTCTAGTCAGTGTTTCAGTTTCATGTAGTGAGATTATAGGATTTGACATATTACTGGAAATAAGTAGAATATTCATGTAATCAATTTATGTGCCTGAATATCAAAACATGTAATTTTTAGGCACAATTAAATATGATGCTGTTGGTTCCCGAATCGAATTCGGGTGCGGAAGCGTGGGGAAAGGCGGATCGTGTATAACAAAAATTTCAGAAAAACTTTTGAGATACTCTATAGATTATATTAATTTATGCACGAATAAATTAATTACATTAATTTACATCAAGAACTCAATCCCGGAAAAAAAATACTTGGTAGCCGACTTAGATAATATCTTGAGTTCTTTGACCACGAACAATCCTTGCTCCAATCTTTATGTTTAGAATACCAAAGTCTTCCACATCAATTCCTTGATTCTACATAGACGTGTGTGTGGGCACACGTGAGACAAAACAGGTTTCTTAAACACTCGAATTTCCACAAACACCAACGCATGCACGATGTGGAATTTTTTGGAGAAAATTATTTTCTCTCTCTTTTGCTTAGGGCCACCACTTAATTTTTAGGGCTGAATAATGTTTCAAAAATTGTGTCCACATTTTTCTATCATTCTCATATTTAAAGAGTAGAAGGCAGACTTCAAAACAGAATCAAATCCTTATCTCCAATTTTGAATTTTGAACAAAAAATCCCTTTCACTTATCTCCAAGGTGGCCGGCCATATTAGGGTTTCCTAACCCTGTGTGTGGCGCCAATTCAGATAGGGAAGGAAGAGAAAAATCATCCTTTATCCTGTAGTCCAATTTTGACTCAAATTCAAATTCCAATTTAAGTCAAACTTAAATTAATTTGAATTCTAAATTGAACAACTTATCAAATAAGTTTAAATGGATAAATCTAGATGTGTTCAAATTCAAATTTAAATAATCACATTATTTAAATAATAATTAATTCTCAATTAATTATTTTTTGAGTATTTAATTTTAGAATTCCGTAATTCTAAAATTCCCTTTTTGCCTTTTGTGTCTGGCAAAATTACAT
>NW_010361020.1:824699-825031 GCF_000414095.1 Morus notabilis | reverse complement strand
GTCCGCGCTGGGGCGCGTGCCCGCGCGGACTATCCGCGCGCTGGGCGCGCGCTGCAGCGCGCCTTTTTGGCCGTTTTCTGGAAATTTTCTGGGCAGTTTTTGGGCTTCTTTAAGGCTTCAAACTTGATCTTTAAGGCCTCCTTTTGATTCAAAATCAAAACTCTAATTCTACCCAAAACCTAGAATTCAGGTGCGGAAGCGTGGGGAAAGGCGGATCGTGTATAACAAAAATTTCAGAAAATGTTTTGAGATACTCTATAGATTATATTAATTTATGTACGAATAAATTAATCGCATTAATTTACATCAAGAACTCAATCCCGGAAAAAAAT
>NW_010361020.1:822869-824579 GCF_000414095.1 Morus notabilis | reverse complement strand
TAGACGTGTGTGTGGGCACACGTGAGACAAAACAGGTTTCTTAAACACTCGAATTTCCACAAACACCAACGCATGCACGATGTGAAATTTTTTGGAGAAAAATATTTTCTCTCTCTTTTGCTTAGAGAAATTCGGCCACCAACTGTTTAGGGCTGAAAAATATGTTTCAAAAATTGTGTTCACAATTTTCTATCATTCTCATATTTAAAGAGTAGAAGTCAGACTTCAAAACAGAATCAAATCCTTATCTCTAATTTTGAATTTTGAACAAAAAATCCCTTCCACTTATCTCCAAGGTGGCCGGCCATATTAGGATTTCCTAACCCTGTGTGTGGCGCCAATTCAGATAGGGAAGGAAGAGAAAAATCATCCTTTATCCTGTAGTCCAATTTTGACTCAAATTCAAATTCAAATTTAAGTCGAACTTAAAAAATACAAGGAATAGGATTCAGGGTCTCAGAATTCGTACCGAGTAAATCGAAAGATATAAATCCATAAATAGGAGTTTGTTAAGAACTCAGGATTAAGATCATCCTATATATGACCATCGGTAGACTCAATCAGAATTTCTATGCTTAACGGAAATTATTAGAAATTCATATTGTGTGTGTGTCCTTGTTCCACATAATCTTATTATGCGAAATACACTCATTCAATATCACGCCATATTAACAGTGCGGATAACATCGTTCCATTCTAAATGGGAATGACATGTATAATAATGTTTTAATTAAAGATTCCAAACTTTAATTAAATTCATCATGCACAATGTTTTTGATTATTATTCTTAAGCAATATCCTCTCGTATATAACACTTATATACTATGTTTAAGGTTACATAAACAATCACGGAATTTTCATTTGATATTCATAAAATATTCATAAATATATGCACATAAAATGATGAATAAACTATTTTATTAATTAAATAATAAATATCCTATTACATCTCATGCTTCTAGGACACTATTCCTAACAGATGCATGATGCACATAAAAAATACATAAATCATGTTTTAATTTTAGGTGCCAACGATAATATAATTTACCGCAAATAAAGTGTACCTTTGGGTAGTTAAATTATTTACAAATTGAACCGAGATTCCTCTCTGTTAATAAATATAGTCAAAATATCTCATATTTTCATATTTATTAACTACCGTTATTTTGGTCAAAATATAACAATAAAATTTTGATTATATCTTCATGAGTGTAACCCACCATTTTAGATCACATGGACTTAACTCTGGATTGCTACCTTTGGGTAGTCAATTCAAAAATACATCCTGAAATCTTATCTCTAGGAAGTCAACCTTGTTATTGATCCGGCAAGAACACTCTCCTTTAGGAGGGCGAATCAATGACGCCGCAAAGCCTCTCTCCGGATCTCACGGTGTTGCGCTAACGGTGAAGACCAGTGGGTTGTATTGTCATACAACCCTCTCCCACTCATTATTTTACAAATGTGTATTTTATTTGAAAATCATCTCATGTTTTTCAAATCCCGATAAACAAACGATTTATTTTTTGGATATGTGAAATTCCAAAATTTAAGTCTTAAATTCAATTTCACATGTAACATTATTTTGCAAATCAATTTTGCAACTTAAATCAATTTAATCGTATTAAATCAATTTTAGTGCATGGTTCTTATTTTATTTTATTTTTCTAAAACCCTTTTATAATAAATAAAATAAATAATAATAAATGC